>NC_136478.1:47645358-47900749 GCF_902686455.1 Sciurus vulgaris
TTTCTTGGTGGAAGAGACTCACAGAGAAGCTGAGTGGGTGGAGCAAGGTTCAAGGACTGAAGGCAAGTTCTCTGAGTAGGGGCAGCCTAAGGACTGGTCTGCGAAGGGTGAGGCTCCCAGGACCAGGAGGTAGGTCCGGGCCCTGGGAATGTTGCGAGGAAGGCTGCCCAGCCCAAGTGGTAGTTTGTGGATTGAGGGGATCCTCTAGGAGGGGAACTGACCAAGAACCTCCCCACCAGGTGAGTCCTTCCCCACCAAGTGAGTTTTCCCACAAGGACAGTAAAACCTGAGACACAGGCCCAAACAGGCCTTGCATCAGCCTGACCTCTTCCTCTTTGGATGACCATTGGTCAACAGGTGGAGGCACCTCTGCTCACTAGCAGGGAATAAACCCCCTGAAGCCACCACCCCTAGAGAGGCAGCTTCCTTGTGGAGCACCACATTATCAATTTCCTCTAAAGACTTCAGGCTACTGAGGCTAAGAGGGGATATACTAGAAATCTTCAGGGACATTATAAGCCAAGAGAATCTGCAATATCTCAGCGGTATCCACTGATCTGTAACCGAACAATATGAGAAAACAAGGGAAGAAAATGCCCCAAACAAATCTAGATGTTACATCAATAAAATCCAATGACAGCATGGCAGAAAAATGACAGAAAGGAGTTACGAAGTAGGATGTACATAATTAAAACAATCAGGGAAGAAAAACAATGAGATGAAAGAGCAAAATGCAGGCATTGAATGATCGCAACAATCAAGAGTTAAAAGAGCATACAGAAGCAAAAGATCATTTCAATAAAAGTTAGAGATATTGAAAAAAAAAAAAAACAAATCCTTGAATGAAGGAAACTAAACCAAATTAAGAACTCCATAGAAAGCATAACCAGTAGGATAGAACACCTGGAAGACAGAACCTCAGATATTGAAGGCAAAATATTTAACCTTGAAAACAAAGTTGACCAAACAGAGAAGATGGTAAGAAATCATGAACAGTATCTCAAAGAACTATGGGATATCATGAAAAGGCCAAATTTAAGAATTATTGGGATTGAGGAAGGCTTAAAGAAAAAAAAAACAAAGGATGAACAATCTATTCAAGGAAGTAATATCAGACAATTTCCCAAATTGAAGAATGAAATGGAAAATCAAGTACAAGCGGCTTACAGGACTCAAAATACACAAAATTACAACAGACCCACACCAAGGCACATTATTATGAAATACCTAACATACAAAATAGAGACAGAATTTTAAAGGCTGTGAGAGAAAAGAACCAAATTACATTCAGGGGGATACCAATATGATATCAGCAGATTTTTCAATCCAGACCCTAAATGCTAGAAGGGCCTGGAACAACATTTTTCAAGCCCTGAAAGAAAATGATGCCAACCAGAATCTTATACCCAGCAAAACTTACCTTCAAATTTAACAATGAAATAAAATCCTTCCATGATAAACAAAAGCTGAAAGAATTTACAAAAAGAAAGCCAGCATTACAGAACATTCTTGGCAAAATATTCCATGAGGAAGAGATGAAAAACAAGAAGTAAATCAGTAAAGGGAGTTATCCTAAAGGAATTGTCAATAAGGAGGAACCAATTTGTGTCAAAATATAAATAAATAAAAAAAAACAAATGAGCCAAATGACTGGGAATACATATTATATCTCAATAATAACATTGATATTAATGCTGAACTCATCATCAAAAGACATAGACTGGCAGATTGGATTAAAAAGAAAGATCCAACAATATGTTGCCTACAGGAGACTCACCTCATATAAAGATACCCATAGACTAAAGGTGAAAGGATGGGAAAAACATACCATGCACATGGACTCAGCAAAAAAGCTGGAGTATCCATCCTCATTTCAGATAATGTGGACTTCAAGCCAAAGTGGGATAAAGAAGGACATTTCATACTGCTTAAGGGAAGCATAACTCAGCAAGACATAACATCTTCAAATATCTATGCCCCAAACAGTGGCACATCCATGTATGTCAAACAAATCCTTCTCAATCTCAGAAACCAAATAGACCATAACACAATAATACTAGGTGATTTTAATATGCCTCTCTCACCACTGGTCAGATCTTCCAAACAAAAATTGAACAAAGAAACCATAGATTTCAATAACACAATCAATAATTTAGACTTAATAGATATTTGTAGAATATACCATCCAACGAAGAGTGCTGCTTTCTTCTCAGCAGCACATGGATCCTTCTTTAAAATAGACCATATATCATGCCACGAAGCTAATGTTAACAAATGCAAGAAGATAGAGACACTAACTTGTATTCTATCAGATCATAATGGATTGAAATTAGAAATAAATGGAAGAGAAAAAACAGAAACTACTGCACCACCTGGAGATTAAACAATATGCTATTATATGATGAATGGATAACAGAAGATATTAAGAAGGAAATTTAAAAATTCCTATAGTTAAATGGAATAAAGAAACATCATATCAAAATCTCTGGGACACTAATGAAAGCAGTACGTAGAGGAAATTTATTTCATGGAGTGTATTCAATAAAAGAAGTAGAACTCAACAAATAAATGACCTAACACTGCAGCCAAAGCCCTAGAAAAAGAAGAAAATATCAACACCAAAAGTAGTAGAAGACAGGAAATAGTTAACTGAGAGCTGAATCAATGAAATTGAAACAAAAAGAAACAATACAAAAATTGACAAAATAAATAGCTGGTTCTTCGAAAAAATAAACAAAATTGATAAACCTTTAGCCACACTAACAAAGAGAAGACTGGAGAAAACCCAATCGAGTAAATTCGGAATGAACAAGGAAATATCCCAACAGACACGATTGAAATACAAAACATAATTAGAAGCTATTTTGAAAATCTATACTCCAACAAAATAGATAATTTCAAAGACAATCAACAGGTCTCTAGAGATATATGAATTTCCTAAACTGAACAAGGAGGACATACACAACTTAAATAGACCAATTTCAAGTAATAAAATAGAAGAAGTCATCAAAGCCTACCAACAAAGAAAAGTCCAGGACCAGATGGGTTCTCAGGCCGATTCTACAAAACCTTTAAAGAAGAGCTCATTCCAGTACTCCATAAAATAGAAGAGGAGGGAACCCTCCCAAACTCATTCTATGAAGCCAATAATACCCTGATACCTAAACTGGAGAGAGACACATCGAAGAAATAAATTTCAGACCAATATCCTTAATGAACATCAACACAAAAATTCTCAACAAAATTTTAGCAAATCGCATACAAAAACATATTAAAATGATAGTGCACCATGATCAAGTTGGTTTCATCCCAAGATGCAAGGTTGGTTCAACATCAAGAAATCAATAAATGTAATTCACCATATCAATAAACTTAAAGTCAAGAATCACATGATTATTTCAATAGACGCAGAAAAAGCATTTGATAAAATACAGCACCCCTTCATGCTCAAAAACATTCGAAAAAAATAGGGATAGTGGGAACATTCCTTACATTGTAAAGGCCATCTAAGCTAAGGCCATGGCTAATATCATTCTAAATGGTGAAAAACTGAAAGCATTCCCTCTAAAAACTGGAACAAGGTAGGGATACCCCCTTTCCATGACTTCTATTCAATATCGTCCTTGAACAACTCTAACCAGAGTGAGTTAGACAGACCAAAGAAATTAAAGGGATATGAATAGGAAAGAAGAACTCAACTATCCCTATTGCTGTAAGATATGATTATATACATAGAGGAACCAGGAAATTCCACCAGAAAACTTTTAGAACTCATAAGTGAATTCAGTGAAGTGGCAGGATATAAGATCAATGCTCATAAATCTAATGCATTTTTATACATAAGTGATGAATCTCTGGAAAGAAAAATTAGGAAATCCACCCCATTCACAATAGCTTCGAAAATAATAAAATATTTGAGAATCAATCTCACAAAGAGGTGAAAGACCTCTACAATGAGAACTACAGAACACTAAAGAAAGAAATTAAAGAAAACCTTAGAAGATGGGAAAGTTCTCCCATGTTCTTGGAAAGGGAGAATTATATTATCAAATGACCATACTACCAAAATGCTATACAGATTCAATGCAATTCCAATTAAAATCCCAATGATGTACCTTACAGAAATAGAGCAAGCAAACATGAAACTCATCTGGAAGAAAAAGAAATCCAGAATAGCTAAAGCAATCCTTCGCAGGAAAAATGAAGCTGCAGGTATCGCAATGCCAGAACTTCAACTATACTACAAAGCAATAGTAACAAAAATGACATGGTATTAGTACCCAAATAGACAAGTAGATCAATGGTACAGAATAGAGGACATGGACACAAACCCAAGTAAATACAATTTTCTCACACTAGACAAAGGGTCCAAAAAATATGCAATGGAGAAAAGATAGCCTCTTCAACAAATGGTGCTGGGAGAATTGGAAATCCATATGCAACAGAATGAACTAAACCCATATCTCTCACCGTGCACAAAGCTAAACTCAAAATGGATTAAGGACCTCAGAATCAGACCAGAGACCCTGCCAGATTACAGAAGAAAAAGTAGGTCCAGATCTTAAACATGCTGGCTTAGGACCAGACTTCCTCAACAGGACTCCCATAGCACAAGAAATAAAGGCAAGAGTCAATAACTGGGATAGATTCAAACTAAAAAGCTTTCTCTCAGCAAAGGAAACTATCATCAATGCGAAAGAAAGAGCCTACAGAGTGGGAGAAAATCTTTGCCAATCATACTTCAGATAGAGCACTAATTTCCAGAATATATAAAGAACTCAAAAAACTCAACACCAAGAATACAAATAACCCAATCGACAAATGGGCTAAGAAAATGAACAGACACTTCACAGAAGAAGATGTACAAGCAAACAACAAACATATGAAAAAATGTTCAACATCTCTAGTAATAAGAGAAATGCAAATCAAAACTACCCTAAGATTCCATCCCACCCCAATTAGAATGGTGATTATCAAGAATACAAGCAACAACAGGTGTTGGCGAGGATGTGGGGGAAAAGGTACACTCATACATTGCTGGTGGGGCTGCAAATTAGTGCAGCCACTCTGGAAAGCAGTGTGGAGATTCCTTAGAAACTGGGAATGGAACCACCATTTGACCCAGCTATCCCACTCCTTGGCTATACCCAAAGGACTTAAATCAGCATATACAGATACGCCACATCAATGTTCATAGCTGCTCAATTCACCATAGCCAGATTGTGGATCCAACCTAGATGCCCTTCAATGGAATATTACTCAGCTATAAATAATGATAAAATTATGGCATTTATAGGCAAATCGGATGAAAACTGGAGAATATAAGTGAGATAAGCCAATCTCAAAAAACCAAAGGACGAATGATCTCGCTGATAAGTGGATGATGACACATAATGGGGGGTAGGAGGGGTCAGTGTTAGGGTTCGAGTTAGAGTTAGGGATGGGGCAAGAATGGAGGAAGGAAGACTGTATAGAGGGAAAAGAGGGGTGGGAGGGGTGGGGAAAGGGAAAAAATAACAGAATGAATCAAACAACATACCCAATGTAAATTTATGATACACAAATGGTATGCCTTTACTCCATGTACAAACAGAGAAAACAACATGTATCCCATTTGTTTACAATGAAAAAGACCTAAAAAAAAGAATTATTAAGCTTTTACAGCCTTATAATTACTTAGATCATAGAGCTTACTCTGTTTACTTCGACTGCTAAGGGCATTGAGAATATTTAGGGCCTAAGAGCTACAGCAGTCATTTTGAATTTCATGTCATAACGTTACCATGTTATAGAAGTTAGGGTGGTCTTATAGGCTACGAGATCACAGAGCCTACAGTGGACATACTGACTACTCAGTTCACAGATATTTCAAAGATGACGAGGATAACTGAGGTCATAGGTTATCTACAGGTTATAGTAGGGTAAAAGTTCTTAAATAGTGAATTGTGTTATATTGCAAAGGCTCCAGAAGATTACTCAGGCCTTACAAGCTGTGAAGCTCACAGGGTCTCTGTTAGAACAATGAAGACATGCAGGCTACCAAAGCAATTTAATTTCTCAGACTTCACTATTAGCGAAGGTTGATAGAGGTTTACATAGGCCATTAAAGACTATGAAGAACAAAAATTATGCTGTTCATGGAGGATCTCATACAGTCTACTCTTTTGTATATATGCTACTTAAATCCTAGAACCTACTGAGGGCATACAAGCTACACAGGTCATAAAGGTTTGCTAGACATAGAGTCTAGTATGTAACATAGAAATCATTCTGGTCATAGAGGATTAACCAGCAACACAGGCTATTCACTCCATAGGTACTACTCAGTTCATAGAAGTTTTAGGTCATAGAGGCACCTAGGACATAGAGGTTACTCAGGTTATGAAGACTATGCAGATCAGAGGGGTAGGTAATATGATCTTTTGGGCTAGCAAATCCATAATACTTATGCGAATCAGAGAGGATACATACATCAGAGACTACCCAGTTCTTACAATCTATGCTGGTCATAGGTGGTACCCATTGCATAGAAGTTACTAGGTCATAGAAACTACTCAGCTCACACAGGATAAAAGTCATTAGGTGTTTAAGGTAATCTAAGCTACTTATGCCATGTAGAATACTCATATCATAGATGATAAACAGATTACAGAAGTCATTTAGTTATAGAGGCTATATGACCATGATTTTCTACTAAGGTAATAGAAGATATTCAATCATAGAGGGTACTCAACTGTTGGAGGGTATGCAGGCAATAGGGGCTTCTCAGTCTAGAGAGGCTATGGAGGTCACAGAGGTTCTACACATGGCAAAACAAGGTATGCAGATCATAGATGTGATGATATGCAGGTCATAGAGTTTTTGGAAATGTTAGAGGTTTCTTGGTTCATATATGGTAGCATAGAAACTAATCAGACCAGAGAATCTATGCAGGTGATACAGGTTGTGAAGGTCATATAGGCAATTCATGCCATACAGTCATCAGGTTATAAAGTCTACAAATCCCATAGAGAATTCTTAGGCAATAGAGCCTACTAAATGTATAGAGACTACCAAGATCATAGAGAATACACACTATGGTCATTTATGCTACAAACATCTTAGATAGTACTCAGATCATTTAGGAAATATAAATCATAAAATTGAGGCAGTTCATTCAAGATTCTCAGGCTATATACGGCACAGAAATTGATAGGATATTCAGTTAATAAGTCTATATTATTCCTATAAGCTCTGCAGGTCACAGAGTCTATTAAACTCATAGAATTTATGAAAATCTCAGAGTATACTTAGGGCATGTAGACTATGCGGACATTGAGGCTATGCAGGACTTGGGGCCTACTGGGTTTATTTTGGCTACTCAGGCCATAGAGACTTTTTAGGACAGGCAAGTTAAGCAGATAATAGATTAAACTCTTGTAATTGAGACTACTACTAATGCCATATGGCTATTCAGGTCATTCAGGCTGTTCAATGCAAAAAGGTATGTATATAATAGAGGTTATGCTGATTTCAGAGGGACTCATATCACAGAAGATGCAAAGAACAGTAATGCATCAAAGGACATTATAGCCATGCAGGTCATAGAAGCTACAAATTTCCCAAAAAATGTAGGCCTTAGAAGATCTAGATGTCATAGTGGTTACACTGCATGGTTCATAGACAGTACAAAGTAATAGAGCCTACAAAGATCAAAGAGCCTAATGAAATAAAAAAGGACATTCAAGTCATAAATGCATTGAAGGTTGTTGATGCTGTGCAGGGTATGTATTGTATACATGCTTTCAGTAGTATAGTATCATGGAAGAAACGTAAGTGATAGCTGCTGTGTATGTCATAGAAGTGACTCATTCCATAGAAGCTATGTAGGCCATAGAATATATGAGAATATATGCAGATACAAGTGCACGCAGGACATAAAGTCTATGAACATCATAGAAGCCATGCTGGTCATAAAGGGTAAACAGTTCATAGAGGAAACTCAGGTCATTGAGGGTTCACAGGAACAAAAACTTTTAAGGCAATAGATACTAGGCAGGTTATAGAGGCCTCAGGTTATGGAGGATATTCAACTCATAGAGGCAACACAAATCTTAGAGGCTATGCCATTGTAGTGACTATTATGACCATACAGGCTATGGGTGTCTTAGAGTCTACTAGGGTTATAGAAATACAAAGATCATAGAAGGTAGTATGCTTATGAAGGATAATCTATGAAAGTCAAAAAACTTCCTCGAGTGATGGTGACTACTTATGTCATAAACTCTGCACAGGTCAACAGGGGCAATTAAGGCCATTAGTGTTACTCAAGCCATTTAAGTTAGTAGGGACAAATAATTTATGAAGATTATCAACATCAAACTGTCCATAGAGGCTACTCAGACCATAGAGACAATGCAAGTGATAGAGTCTCCTTGATCAGAGAGATGTTAGGTTTATAGTGGTTACTGAGGTAATATAGAATACTGAAATCACTTATTCAGATCCTAGAGGTGATCATGGTCATAAAGGCTATGTCTGTAGGTATTTTGCAGATCATAGAGATATTCTTAAAAGCTAAAACAGTTCATAATTACTACACAGGTTATTGAGGTTACTGAGTCCATAGATATTACACACTTCATAAAAGGTTAACACAATATAGAGTCTATAAATGTAATATAAATGACTTCAACCTGTCAATTAAAAGACACTTGCAGAATACAATAGAAAGTATACTCAACTATACAATGTTTGCAAGGGATTCACTTTACAGGCAACAAGAGTCACAGGCTGAAAATGAAAAAATGGAAATCGATACACCATATGAAGGGAACCCCAAAAAGCAGGAGTATCTACTCTCCTACCTGACAAGCAGACTTCAAAGCAAAATTAAACAGAAGAGTCTAGGAAGATCATTTCATACAGCACAGGGAAAAATACAACAAAGAGATGTAACAAGGAGAAATATATATGACCCACATATGGGTGCAATTAATTACATAAAAGAGTCACTGCTTGAATCACAGCCTGAGAGGGGCTCCAGTACAATACCACTTGGAAATTTCAGCACACCTCTCTCACCAATAGCTAGGTGGTCCAGAAATAATAAAGCAAAGAATTTTGGAGCTGAAAAATATTATAAATCAATAAGACTTAACAATGCTCTAAAAAAATTTACCCACTAATGACTGAAAACACTGCCTTCTCAGAATCTCATAGAACCTTCTCCAAAATCGGCCATATTTTAGGTCATAAGGCAACATTTAGGAAATAGAAAAATAGTGATACAATTTCTTGCATCTTATCAAATCATAATGGTATGAAATTAGAAATCAACAAGTATAAGCCCTACCAGATCTATGGACACACATGGAGATTAAAAAACACACTTTGATTAATAAATGGGTAATGGAAGAAATCAAAGAAGAAATTTTAAAAATTTTAGACTCAATTGAGAGCAGTTACACAACATGTCAGAACCTCTGGTACAATGTGTGGGCAATTAAAATGGAAAGTTCCTAACCCTGAGTGCCTACATTAGAAATCAGAAGGATATACAATAAATAAGCTCATCATGCATTTCAAGGTCCTGAAAAAAAAAAGAAGGAATTAAATAGTTATTATCAGTACAAAAATCAATCAAACTGAAAACAAAAAATTAAGATTCAATGAAGCAATGAGCTGATTTTTTGAAAATATAAACAATATTGAACATCTGTTAACCAATCCAATCTAACCAAAAGACAGAGAGAGAGAGAGAGAGAGAGAGAGAGAGAGAGAGAGAGAGAGAGAGAGAGAGAGAGAGAGAGAGAGAGAGAGAGAACACCCAAAGTCAATAAAAGTAGAGCCGGAAAAGGAGAAATCATAATTGACATCACAGAAATCCAGTGGATCATTGGTGAAAATTTTGAAAACTTATACTCCAAAACACTGGAAAACCTAGGAGAAATGAATCCATTTCTAGACACATTCAACATGCTAGAATTAATTCAAGAGGGCAAAGGAAAACTTAAGAAACCACCAACTTGCAATGGGATAGAAGCAGTAACAAGAAGCCTTTCAACAAAGGAAAACCCAGGACCAGATGGAATCTCGTCTGAATTGCGGGGGCGCCTAGCACATAAAACTCATGCCAGGGAAGTGTGCCTGGCGCATAAAGACCCATGCCAGAGGTTGGTAATCTTCCTCTGGAGGATGATAGCAAGGACTCGTCATAAGTTGGGTGCTGCCAAGGCCTTCCCTGGAAGACGATAGCAAGGACTCGTCGTAAATTGAGTAAAGCTGGAGCCCCTTCCTCAGAGTGTTAATCTCTCTTCCTTTTTTGTTTTTCACCAGAACTCACAATATTACGCGGATTAATCATGTTTAATAAAGTTCTTCGGTTGAAGGATGATGGGAACACAAACAGTTCATATGAGTTAACTCAATTCCAGTAAAATAAAGTTCATTTGTTTACACAAAGCACTAATATTCCTATAGGGAATGGTGGACATTCTGAAGCAATATGTCTTGTGATGTTTTTGTTAACTTTTACAAGACTCCCAGACATCTAGTTGCATATAAGTGATTCTCTTAGCTTCAGTGATCAACATATTTATTACATCTGGTTTCTTCTGCAAAGTAATGAGCCTCCCACAGAAATACATTATATTTAGTTCAAAAGAAAAGTTTTAGTTCTTTTAGATGAAGATTTTTACTCTGAAGATAATAACTTGGTTCTTAATAGTATGATATGATTTAACATAGCATAGACATGTAATTATAGTCATAAAAAATTAATAACAAATTACTAGAAGTTATAATTAATCTTAGCGGTAAGAGATCAAATAGAAGTAAACTTCAAAGAAAAACAAGTGGTATACATCAACTTGCTTTTGTAAGTTTCGAGTCAAGGATACTTCATTGTGGGAAAATGTCAAGTAAGATAAGATATTACCAGATGGCGCCTGTTGGCTAAATGCCCAAATCCTTCTTCTGTTATCTATGCCCTTGAAACTCCCTCCTTTATTCTTAGTAAGTTTGTAAAGGGTATAAAAATTGCTGGTAAATTCAATAAACTTGTCAGCAACCTAACACTGACCTGAGTCTGTGTGGTTGCTGTCCATCGCCGACGCTGCGCCGCCTAATCTCTCGGGGCTTTTACATTTCAGGCCATCAAGGACCCCTGGACTCTGCTGCTTGGGCTGGTCCCCGGCAGTTTGGCGCCCGAACAGGGACCTGATTGGTAAGTGTCTTATTCTTTTCTTTTCTTTTTTTCAGGCGGTTGGCAGCTAGGATACTGCCCGGGGAGCCGCGGTCCCCTCAGTAACAGAGACTGAGAAGAAAGGGCAGGGATTGGAAAAATGGGTAATACAGCATCTAAGGAGAGAACTTTATTTCTTGATATAGCAAAGCATTTATTAAAGAAAAGAGGTGTTACAGTAAGTTCTTCACAGTTACAAGGCCTTTGATTTTATGTTATTTGTTTTTGTGTCTGATGTCATGTTTTGTCTGTATCAAACTGAGCGCTCCTAAAATTAAAATTTAAAAATGGATCCAAATACTTTTATTCACGTGATTTAAAAGGGTTCAATTTAAGTTGGGTAAACTAATAAAAGTGAAATGTCTTCAGAAATAATTCGCAAGTCTCTAAGTAGTCAAACTAATGCAATGTTGATGTTAAACAATGTCTAATATCAATTGTTTCTAGGACTTTTCTTCAACAGGAAAGAGACAGCAAATACTGTTCAGGACACTTGTCTGATATCTTGGTTTTTGCAGAATAAGTAAATTAAATTTAACATGTATAGGACTACTCAAATGTGTTTGTAAAGACATCTGATTAATTTGCAAAGTTAAAATGCTAATTGTTAAATAACATTAAGTACTTTTAACTCCTTAAATTCCATGGGGTATCATACCTAAACATTATTGGTGTTTTCATAGGTTGGTAAACTAAAAAGTGTTTAAAATTACTTTGTGTCACTACTAAAAACAAGGTTATTAAGAGTTATGTCCTAACAGGTAAAACCCCAACCCGGAGGATAAGCGTTCCATCTGCTTCCTTATCACTGCCCCTGCTCCCCCTCCAGGTCTGCAAAGCTCCAAGGAGCTCTTAGGTTTGGAATTAGAGTTACCATCTCCCCTCTCACTGTATTTCAGTTAGAGTACTATAAACAACAAGGTATTTTATCTTGCTAAAATGGAGTAATTTATCTAAATTCAGAAATTTCATGAGAGTTGTTTCAGAATGTGAACAAAAAGGTGTCGGCAGGAAGGAAAGAGAAAATAAAAGGTTCTGGGTATGGATATATATTTAGTAGAAAGAAAAAGAAAATGTTTTTGGGGTAAGAAAGTGATTGTGTGATGAAATACATGAGGGTCTAAGTAAGTGCTAAGAAAGTCTGTGTAAGTGAAGAGAAAGTTTGAGCAAGTTTGTGTGTAACTAAGTTGGTTACAAGTATGTGAGACAATCAGTTAAAGCTATTTAAGGTTTTTCCTAAGGTAAAATACTAATGTTCTGATATAAACTGAAGTCTAATCTATATGGTAAAATAACATGGATAAAATAACAAGGATTTATTTGAAACACTAAGTTACTCTTAACTTTGTGTCTATTAAGTTTTATTCTTTAAAACAATTAGTCTTAAAGATTGGGGTGTATACAATTGTGGTTGAACAACTGTTGTAGAGTGTTGTGCTGTGTTGCAGAGTCTACATTTTTCTTTAGAGGCTAAATTTGGTAAGATAAAAGTGTCAAGATAATTGTGAAATGGTCACTAGTTGCATATTAAATGTGTTCATATTTTCCAGGTATACAAGTTTTTAAAGCAGGGAATTTATCAAGCGCTGCTATTCTCCAGAATAAACTTGTCTGTAATGGTAATTTTAAACTTAAGGAGTACATTTTATTGGGGATTTATTTTTATCATTCAATGTTCTATTATGGGACCTATTATCAATAAGATATATGTAAAATTGGTTACTTATTTCACTGAGATAAAAATTTAAATGTAAATTTATGTCTAAGAGTTAGTGACAGCCTGATTTGTTTAAAGGTTTATATCATAGAAGGTGAAAGCATTTTGCCACACAAAAAGGAAAATTAAAAACTCTCTCAGCCTTTCTTTGATTCATGTTTTAGATATAATGTTAAATTGTGTTAATTATAAAGTTTATATAGACTCAGGAAACAGTATATGTAAACTATTTAATGATATTTAAGGAAGAAGCAAAGATCAACATCAGAATTAGAACACTTAAGATCTATAAAGAGCCACGCCTTACCTGAGATAAGGCTGTGCCTTCCACCTTACTGCATGTTAGAGTGACTCCAAAATAAGTCAGACTTCAGCTTATTTAAAGTTATAGTCAAAAGATTGGTTTTTGTTGTAAAAGTACTATGATCTCAAATTGGGGATATAATGTAGTTCTCAATCAAAATTCAAGATAGCTATTATACAAGCTAAATATGTTTTTACTCTTGCTAATTTCATTTTGTAAAACTGTTGCTTGTTACTGTTTTACAGAAGTAGCTGCTTCAAGAACATACAACCTAGGTAACTTGTGATAATAAGCCATCACCTATAGAACAGATAGTGGTAACTTCCAGTACTAATGCAGACTCCAGTTAGATAAAAGGGTAAATAACTGTAAAGTTATGGACATTAAAGTTAAAGCCCAGTACTCTTACTTTATGACTGGTGAGACTGGCTTGCTGGATGATTAAGATCAAACTTAGAAATTGGAATTAAATACAGAGGCCAAGAAAACAAAAAACAAAAAAAACAGTATCTTGCCCTCAAAGTCAGCCTGAACCCAGGGAATAAGGGGACTTCTCTAATGAGCGCTGCAACTCTGAGTCACACAACCTCCTGATCAAGGAGATTGTTGAGACTAGAGGATGAAAAATCACTCAGTGCATCTGCTGCAGAGGAAAGTCATGGAAAAAGGGAGACATCCCTGATGCTTTCAAGGAAAGCCACGTCATCAAGGAGACCCTGCCTAACCAATGGCACTGGTGGAGCTAAGGAGCCGCTCTTAAGTTCTGTACGAGTGACCCCTGTGGGAACTCAGCTGACTCTTTAACAAGATAGGAACCAGGTCAATTTGACCAGCTTGATCTTGGACACCCAGCAAAACAGTTAAAACCCAAAATATAGCCATTCTTGGGCATTTAAAGGAAATAATAGTTAAATGTAACTTAAGATGTACACTTGTATTAGCCCACTAGAATAAAGACTGAAAGCTACAAATGAAAAAGAGATTCTTCAGCAAGTGTGCCTTATAACTATCAAGAGAAACTGCCAGAGTCAGAAGATTTTAGTCAGTTTAAGACCTTCTTAAGCTACACAGGTAGACTTAATCTATGTTTGCTAGTATGATTACCTAGCCCTAAGTAACAGAAGTATTGAGACCTCTACTAAACACAGGTTATATCAATAAAAGGATATATTACAAAAATCAGATGACATTAAGTAGCTTAACTATATTTTCTGGGAACATCTATGACATTAAGAGTTAAATGTTGTGTTTAGATTCCTGATAACCTGGACAATGTTAAAGTCCCCAAATGAAGGCCTTGTCCTCTCCAGCCTTTGTTAGGCCTAGTTATGGGAACAATTTCTCAGTTCTTCCACCTCCTGGTGAGAGATTGACTTCTGTCATTTTCATGATACTCAGTGGCATGTTTCAGATGCTGCAACATTTACTTTGTACTAATCTCCTTTCAGTACTCATGTCTTTTTGTTCTTCTCTCATAGAAGCACCCACCCCCAGATGACCTTGCAACATGCTCTTCTCCAACCAGACTTCTACCTGGGACCCCTTGATTGACCCGATTTTTAAAAAAGGAACTCCAAGCTGCTTGCCCCACGCCACCCACTTCCAGCTCGAAGAAGTCAGAGCGGTCATCGACCTTCTTCCCCAGCAGCATGGAGTTCCTAAGATTAGAGGGGGAATAAAGCCAGAATTAAGAACAGGTAGTTAGTGTAGAAATAGGGGATCGGGTCAAATCGAGGAAATGAAGGCCATAAAATCTCCTAGTTACCTTCATCAGGGAAAGAGTAAGTGCTGTACAGGTATTAATGCTCAGGCAACAATATCAGTCCCTCCGCCAAGAAAATAACTTGGGAGAAAAGTATATAAAAACAGAAGTTCCATGAGATACTGATTTTTTGTCTTCCAGTTATCCTTCGACTCTTAACAAAGGTTTTTAAGGGCCTTCAAATTCAAAAAGGTCTTTTTGATCTTCAAAACAAAAAAGGGGGAACTGCGGGGGCACCTAGCACATAAAACTCATGCCAGGGAAGTGTGCCTGGCGCATAAAGACCCATGCCAGAGGTTGGTAATCTTCCTCTGGAGGATGATAGCAAGGACTCGTCATAAGTTGGGTGCTGCCAAGGCCTTCCCTGGAAGACGATAGCAAGGACTCGTCGTAAATTGAGTAAAGCTGGAGCCCCTTCCTCAGAGTGTTAATCTCTCTTCCTTTTTTGTTTTTCACCAGAACTCACAATATTACGCGGATTAATCATGTTTAATAAAGTTCTTCGGTTGAAGGATGATGGGAACACAAACAGTTCATATGAGTTAACTCAATTCCAGTAAAATAAAGTTCATTTGTTTACACAAAGCACTAATATTCCTATAGGGAATGGTGGACATTCTGAAGCAATATGTCTTGTGATGTTTTTGTTAACTTTTACAAGACTCCCAGACATCTAGTTGCATATAAGTGATTCTCTTAGCTTCAGTGATCAACATATTTATTACATCTGGTTCTTCTGCAAAGTAATGAGCCTCCCACAGAAATACATTATATTTAGTTCAAAAGAAAAGTTTTAGTTCTTTTAGATGAAGATTTTTACTCTGAAGATAATAACTTGGTTCTTAATAGTATGATATGATTTAACATAGCATAGACATGTAATTATAGTCATAAAAAATTAATAACAAATTACTAGAAGTTATAATTAATCTTAGCGGTAAGAGATCAAATAGAAGTAAACTTCAAAGAAAAACAAGTGGTATACATCAACTTGCTTTTGTAAGTTTCGAGTCAAGGATACTTCATTGTGGGAAAATGTCAAGTAAGATAAGATATTACCAGATGGCGCCTGTTGGCTAAATGCCCAAATCCTTCTTCTGTTATCTATGCCCTTGAAACTCCCTCCTTTATTCTTAGTAAGTTTGTAAAGGGTATAAAAATTGCTGGTAAATTCAATAAACTTGTCAGCAACCTAACACTGACCTGAGTCTGTGTGGTTGCTGTCCATCGCCGACGCTGCGCCGCCTAATCTCTCGGGGCTTTTACATTTCAGGCCATCAAGGACCCCTGGACTCTGCTGCTTGGGCTGGTCCCCGGCACTGAATTCTACCAGAGCTTTGAAGAACTAATTCCAGAGATTCTCTAATTATTTCATGAACCAGAAAGGAATGGGAGACTTCCAAATTTATTGTATGAAGCCAGTGCCACGCTTATACCAAAATCGAGTAAGAAAACACCAAGGAAGGAAAACCACAGATCAATAACCCTAAGAAATTTAGGTACAAAAATCCTTACTAAAATATTAACAAAACATATTTAACAATTATTAATTATTATTACTGTACACCATTACCAGGCTGGTTGGATCATAGGGTTTTCAGGATGTTTTAACCTAGATACCAACAAGTGTAATTTATCTTGTAAATTGAATTAAGAACACAATCACAAGTCAACTCGAAATATGCAGAGAAACCCATCAACAAAACTCAGCATTCATTCATATTAAAAACTCTGAAAACCTAGACACAGAAGGAACCTCCCTCAATATCATGAAGTTTATATTGAACAAACCAAAGCCAACCTCATAGTAAATTGGGAAAAACAGAAAGATTTTCTTTCAACTCCAGAACAAGACAAGGATTTCAGCTCTCACAACTCCTTTCAAATAGAGTGCTATGAATTCTTTCTAGAACATGTAGTTAAGGAAAGAAAAGGACTAAAAATAGGCGAGGAAGATATCAAATTATTACTACTTGCAAAAGACTGCTGGAGTTAAATTTGCAAAAATTCAGCAAAGTATACATTTTCCTATTTCAACAAATAAATTTTGACAACTTTTCTGTCTACCATCAATAAAACTGCTGAGAAAGAAGTCAGGAAAATAGTTCCATTCACAATACACAAAAAAATAAAAAATAAAAGAGAGAAAGAAAGAAAGAAAGAAAGAAAGAAAGAAAGAAAGAAAGAAAGAAAGAGAAAGAAAGAAAAAGAAAAAAAGAAAGAAAGAAAGAAAGAAAGAGAAAGGAAGAAAGAAAGAAAAGTAGGAATAAATATAGCTAAGAAGGTGAATAATCTTGACATTAGAAGCTATGGAACATTCAGGAAAGAAATTGAAGAAGATCCAAGAAGATGGAAAGACCACATATTTTCAGAGACAGGCATAATTAATATTGTTAAAATGTCATACTACCAAAACAATATACAGATTCAAGGCAATCCCCATGAAAATACCAATGACATTATCTACACAACCAAAAAAACAATCCTAAGCTTCATTTGGACAAATAAAAGACCCTGAATAGCCAAACCAATTCCCAGTTGAAAAAGCAGGCACCACCATACCTGATTCAAATTACACTACAGCCCTATGTAATAAATCTACATGGTACTGGCCTAAAACCTGGCACCAACACCACTGGCTCAGAATAAAAGACACACAGAAAAACCCACACATCAACAGTCATCTGAACCTTGACACAGGTGCCTAAAACAGGCATTGGAGAAAAAGCAGCCTTTGTAACCAGTGGTGTTGGGAAACTGGTTATCCACAGTAGAAAAGTAAGTTTAGACCTGTATCTCTCACCCTGCACCAGAATCAACTCAAAATAGGTTCAGGATCTTGTAATTAGAGTAGAAGCTATGGGACGCTTACAAGGAATCCTATGGTCAAGACTCCAGCTTTAAGGTACAGACAAACAATCTCAGGGGCACCTATAAAGTGCAGGAAATGATGCCAAGAGTCAATAAATGGGATGACTTCAAATTAAAAAGTTTCTGCACAGCAAATAAATATTTGAGACTGTGAAGAGAGAACATGAAAGATGGTAAAAATTTTTGACTAGCTCAGCTACTCTTCTGACAGAGGAGTAATAGCTAGACTGTATAAAGTACTTAAAGAATCAACACAAAAAACTGCCAAATGAGCATTTAATACCTGGGAATATGATTTAAACACTTCTCAAAAGAGGAAATACAGACATCTGGTAAATATATGAAAAATAGTTTAACATCATTATTAATTAGGAAATGCAAATCAAAACCACACTGAAATTCCTTTTTGCTCAAGTGAGAAATGCAGTCATCAAGAATACAGTTAACTGGCCTCTATGGTGAATGCCTGTAAGCCCAGCAACTGGGGAGGCAAAGTCTGAAGGGTGTAAGTTACTCGGTGAAACCCTGTCTCTCAATAAAATACATTAGGCTGGGGTGAGATCACTGGTAAATGCCCCTGAGTTCAATTGCTGGTAATACCCTCCTCAAAAAAAAAAATAAATAAAATAAAATAAAAATAAAAACGCAACAGTTACAAAGGCTGGAGAGACTGAGGAGTAAAAGGACACTTGTGGAGTGCTGGTGGGAATGTACATTAGCACAATCACTGTGATGTTTCTCAAAAGATTTGGCATGGAACCATGATATAATACAGCTATAAATATTTCAGCATACATCCTCAAAATTAAATCCAGGAGATCCAAGATGGCGGACTACAGGGAGGCTGTGTTCCTTGTTGCTCCATAACTTCAGTTTCAAGCAGAGGATATCTGTTTCTTGGTAAGGCAGTTTTTGCTGCTTATTGATCCCCTGCTGTTTACCTCATTTGTCTGCTGTGATCACGTGCAGTCTGCCAGCATATTGATGTGTTTTTTGAGTGCAGATAGCTCACTGTCAGGCACCTCTCATCCACCATTTGCCTGTCTCTCACCTGTCCATCGACTGCCTTACACCTATCCATCACCCAGTGCACGATGTTCACCTCCCGATCGTCCGACGACAGTCAGCAAACTGATCGCCAACCACCAGTGGAGCACCAGCTGCTTGCTGTTCCCTGGAAGTTCACTGTTACAGTACCTGCAGGTTTCATTACACGGGGCTGCCACCATTTTGAGACAACAGCCAGGCCCCATAGGACTGCTGGCCTGAGTGACTGAGCCCCATCTCCAGGATCCCTCAGCCCGACAGATAACTCCCTGCCTCAAGGGCCCTCTGCTCCCTGCTGCCACAACACCCAGACCAACTGACTGCACCCTATCACTGGAACCCCAGACCGACTGCAAAAAGCCTCCAGGATGCCACAAACACACCAAACACACCAGACCTCCAGGACTCCTGCCTGATCAACTGCATCCCACCTCCAGGACTGCATGCTGACCATGGCCACACCCTGAGCTGCAGCTCCCCATTTGCCAACATGTTTCAAGCCAGAACAGCCATCTTGGATAATCCTGGAAGTTGGAGCTCTGATCTTTAGGTGGGACAATCCCATTCTGAGATGCCTGCTGGAAGCTTGAAGCTCATTGGCAGAGTACCTCTCGTGCATCAGGCTAATGAACACTGAGAGGTTTCATTACTATATGTCTGCTATACTGTAGATTTTCCTTTTTCTCCTTATTGAAAAACTTTAAATTTTTATTTCTTTACTTTTCGTGCTCTCTTTTCTTTTTGTTTACCTGTTCCCTCAAAGTCTCTTTCTCCCTTTTTTGCATGCTAACATCCGATTTCTTTTGATTACACTCACCCTTTCTATTATCTAGAACTTCTGTATATTCTTTTCTCATTTCATTAACAGCCACATTCTACATCCCTCTGCATCCTCTTTGCCCTCCATTAGAAACTGCAGACCTTATTACAAATCTGTTTGTTTTACTGAAGATAATGTTTGTACTCATTCTGTTTATTATGACAATTTTGTTATTGTCCTCATAGGGGCTATTTGGTGTAGGATTGCATAGTGTCTGAATTGGGCACTGCTAATATTGATCACCCCTTAAAGAAAGGGTTTTGGAAACCTATAGGGCCACTATAAGTCTATAGGGAGAAATCTGAAATACCCCAGATCTGCACTGCTAGAGGGAAAGATACATGAACAACATGAAAAAACAAGGGAAGAAAATGATCCAAACAAATCTACATTCTATATTAATAGAATCCAATGACAGTATATTAGAAGAAATGTCAGAAAAGGATTTCAGATTATACATGATTCAGATGATTTGTGAAGCAAGGGATGAGATAAGAGAGCAAATGCAGGCAATGAATAATAATACCAATAAGCTGAAAGAACAAGTGCAGGAAGGAAAAGATCATTTCAATAAAGAGATAGAGATTCTCAAAAAACACCAAACAGAAATCCTTGAAATTAAGGAAACAATAAACCAAATAAAAAACTCAATGGAAAGCATCACCAACAGACTAGACCACGTGGAAGACAGAACATCAGACAATGAAGACAAAATATTGAATCTTGAAAATAAAGTTGCCCAAACAGAGAAGATGGTAAGAAATCATGAACAGAATCTCCAAGAACTATGGGACATCATGAAAAGTACAAATTTAAGAATTATTGGGATTGAGGAAGGCACAGAGATACAAACCAAAGGAATGAACAACCTATTCAATGAAATAATATCAGAAAATTTCCCAAACCTGAAGAATGAAATGGAAAATCAAGGACAAGTGGCTTACATAACACCAAATGCACAGAATTACAACAGATCCACACCAAGGCACATTATCATGAAAATGCCTATGATTCAAAATAAAGAAAGGATTTTTGAAGGCAGCTAGAGAAAAGCATCAGATTACATACAGGGGGAGGCCAACACGGATAGCAGTAGACTTCTCAACCCAGATTCTAAAAGCTAGAAGGGCCTGGAACAACGTATTTCAAGGTCTGAAAGAGCACGGTTACCAACCAAGAAATCTTTTACCCAGCAAAACTAACCTTCAGATTTGAAGATGAAATAAAATCCTTCCACGATAAACGTAAGTTAAAAAATTTACAAATAGAAAGCCTGAGCTACAGAATGTTCTCAACAAAATATTCCATGAGGAAGAAATGAAAAAAAAAAAAAAACAATGTAGGTAAGCAAAGGGAGGAACTACCTTATAGAAAAACCACTCAAAGGAGAAACCAAGACAAATTAAAAACCAAAAATAAGCCAAATGACTGGGAATATAAATCATATCTCAATAATAACCCTGAACATTAATGGCCTAAAATCATCAATCAAAAGACATAGACTGGCAGAATGGATTACAAAGAAAGACCCAACAATATGCTGCGTGCAAGAGACTCATCTCATAGAAAAAGACATCCACACACTAAAGGTGAAAGGATGGGAAAAAACCTACCATGCACATGGACTCAGTAAAAAAGCGGGGATTTCCATCCTTGTAACAGATAAAGTGGACTTCAAGCCAAAGTTAGTCAGAAGGGATAAGGAAGGACATTTCATACTGCTTAAGGGAACCATAAATCAGGAGACATAGCAATAGTAAATATTTATGCCCCAAACAATGGTGCATCCCTGTACATCAAACAAATCCTTCTCAATTTCAGGAATCACATAGACCACAACACTATAATTCTGGGTGACTTTAACACACCACTGCCACCACTATATAGATATTCCAAACAAAAACCAACCAAAGAAACCATAGAACTCAATAACACAATCAATAACCTAGACTTGGTAGACATATATAGAATATTGCATACATCAAAGAGTGGATTCACTTTCTACTCAGCAACACATGGAACCTTCTCAAAAATAGACCATATGTTATGCCACAAAGCAGCCCTTAGGAAAAGCAAAAAAAGAAAGACACTGCCTTGTGTTCTATCAGATCATAATGGACTGAGAATAGAAATCTATGACAAAATAACAAACAGAAATTACTCCAACACCTGGAGACTAAATAATATGCTATTGAATGACACATGGATAACAAAAAATATCAGGAAGGAGACAAAAAAATTCTAGAGGTCAATGAGAATGACAATACAAAGTATCAAAATATCTGAGACACTAAGAAAGCAGTCTAAGAGGAAAATTCATTGCATGGAGAACATTCCAGAAAATAATGAAAAGTCAACAACTAAATGACATAACATTAAAGCTCAAAGTCCTAGAAAAAGAAGAGCAGAATAACAGCAAAATTAGTAGAAGATAGGAAATAATTAAATTCAGAGTTGAAATCAATGAAATTGAGACAAAAGAAACAATTTAAAAATTGACAACATGAAAAGTTGGTTCTTTGAAAAAGTAAACAAAGTAGACAAACCCTTAGCCACACTAACAAAGAGAAGGAGAGAGAAAACTCAAATTACTAAAATTCGTGATGAAAAGGAAATATCATGACAGACACCACTGAGATACAGAACGTAATGAGAAGCTACTTTGAAAATCTATATTCCAACAAAATAGAAACTACCAACGACAATGACAAATTTCTAGAGACATTTCCTCCTCTCAAACTGAACCAGGAGGACATACACAATTTAAACAGATCAATATCAAGCAATGAAATAGAAGAAGCCATTAAAAACCTACCATCCAAGAAAAGCCCAGGACTAGACGGATTCTCAGCCAGGTTCTACAAGACCTTCAAAGAAGATCTCATTCCAATACTTCTCAAAGTATTCCAGGATATAGAAGAAGAGGGTACCCTACCAAACTCATTCTATGAAGCTAATATCACCCTCATACCCAAACCAGGCAAAGAGACATCAAGGAAAGAAAATTTTAGACCAATATCCTTGATGAATATAGATGCAAAGATCCTTAACAAAATATGATTAAATCGTATGAAAAGCATATTAAGAAAAACGTGAAACACCATCAAGTGGGGTTCATCTCTCAAATGCAAGGATGGTTTAACATCCGTAAATCAATAAACATAACCATCATGTCAATAGACTTAAGGATAAGAATCATATGATTATTTCAATTGACGCAGAAAAAGGGTTTGACAAAATACAACACCCTTTCATGCTCAAAACACTAGAAAAAATATGGATAGTAGAAACATACCTGAACATTGTAAAGTCTATGTATGCTAAGCCCATGGCCAACATCATTCTTAATGGAGAAACACTGAAACCATTCCCTTTAAAAACGGGAACAATACAGGGATGTCCTCTTTTACCACTTCTATTCAACATTGTCCTAGAAACTCCACCCAGAGCAATTAGGCTTACTAAAGAAATTAAAGGGATTCGAATAGGAAAAAAGGAACTTAAACTGTTCACTATTTGCTGATGACATGATTATATAGTCTCATCAATGAATTCAGTAAAATAGCAGGCTATAAAATCAACATGCATAAATCTACAGCATTTTTATATGCAAGCAACGAAACAGCTGAAAGGGAAATGAGGAAAACAACTCCATTTGCAATAGCCTCAAAAAAAAAAAAAATAAAATACTTGGGCATCAATCTAACCAAAGAGGTAAAAGATCTCTACAATGAAAACTACAAAACATTGAAGAAAGAAATTGAGGAAGATTTTAGAAGATAGAAAGATGTCCCATGTTCTTGGGTAGGCAGAACTAATATTGTCAAAATGGCCATACTACCCAAAGTGCTATACAGATTCAATGCAATTCCAATTAAAATCCCAAAGACGTACCTCACAGAAATAGAGCAAGCAATCATGAAATTCATCTGGAAGAATAAGAAACCCAGAATAGCTAAAGCAATCCTTAGCAGGAAGAATGAAACAGGGGGTATCCCAATAACAGAACTTCAACTATATCACAAAGCAATAGAAAGAAAAATGGCATGGTATTGGCACCAAAATAGACAGGTAGGTCAATGGTACAGAATAGAGAACACAGACACAAAGCCAAATAATTATAATTTTCTCATACTAGACAAAGGGGCCAAAAATATGCAATGGAGAAAAGATAGCCTCTTCAACAAATGGTGCTGGGAAAATTGGAAATCCATATGCAGCAGAATGAAACTAAACCCCTATCTCTCACCCTCCACAAAAATCAACTCACAATGGATCAAGGTACTTGAAATCAGACCAGAGACCCTGCATCTCATAGAACAAAATATAGGTCCAAATCTTCACCGTGTTGGCTTAGGATCAGACTTCCTTAACAGGACTCCAATAGCACAAGAAATAAAAGCAAAAATCAATATCTGGGATAGATTCAAACTAAATAGCTTTCTCTCAGCAAAGGAAACTATCAGCAATGTGAAGAGAGAGCCTATAGAGTGGGATAAAATCTTTGCCACTCATACTTCTGATAGAGTACAAATTTCCAGAATACATAAAGAACTCAAAAAACTCTACACGAAGAATACAAATAACCCAATCAACAAATGGGCTAAGGATATGAAAAGACACTTCACAGAAGAATATCTATAAGCAAACAACAAACATATGAAAAAATGTTCACCATCCTTAGTAATAAGAGAAATGCAAATCAAAACTACCATAAGATTCCATCTTACCCCAATTAGAATGGTGATTATCAAGAATACCAGCAACAATAAGTGTTGGAGAGGATGTGGGGAAAAAGGTACACTCATACATTGCTGGTGGGACTGCAAATTAGTGCAGCTACTCTGGACAACAGTGTGAAAACTCCTTAGAAAACTTGGAATGGAACCACCATTTGACCCAGCTATCCCACTCCTTGACCTATACCCAAAGGACTTAAAATCAGCAGACTACAGAGATACAGCCACATCAATGTTCATAGCTGCTCAATTCACAGTAGCCAGACTATGGAACCAACCTAGATGCCCTTCAATTGATGAGTGGATAAAGAAACTGTGGTATATATACACAATGGAATATTACTCTGCCATAAAGAATGATAAAATTATGGCATTTGCAGGCAAATGGATGAAATTGGAGAATATCATGCTAAGTGAGATAAGCCAATCTCAAAAAGCCAAAGGACGAATGATATCGCTAATAAGTGGAGGATGACACATAAAGGGGGGGAGGGAAGGGTTAATGTTAGGGTTAGAGTTAGGGTTAGGGAGGGGGGCAAGTATGGAGGAAGGAAGTGCTGTATAGAGGGTAAAGAGGGGTGGGAGGTGTGGTGGGAAGGGAAAAAATAACAGAATGAATCAAACAACATTACTCTATGTAAATTTATGAATACACAAATGGTATGCCTTTACGCCATGTACAAACAGAGAAACAATATGTATCCCATTTGTTTATAATAAAAAAAAAAAAAGAAAACTTGGAATGGACCCACCATTTGATCCAGCTATCCCATTCCTTGGGGTATACCCAAAGGACTTAAAATCAGCATAATACAGAGATACAGCCCCATCAATGTTCATTGCTGCTCAATTTACAGTAGCCAGACTGTGGAACCAACCTAGATGTCCTTCAATTGATGAATGGATAAAGAAACTGTGGTATATATATCCAGTGGAATATTACTCGGCTATAAAGAAAAATAAAATTATGGCATTTGCAGGCAAATGGATGAAATTGGAAAATATCATGCTAAGTGAGATAAGCAAATCTCAGAAATCCAAAGGGTGAATGATCTCACTGATAAGCAGATGATGACACATAATGGGGGTGGGAGGGGGGCAAGAATGGAGGAAGGAGGGACTGTATAGAGGGAAAAGAGTGGTGGGAGGGGTGGGGGGAAGGAAAAAATAACAGAATGAATCAAATATCATTGCCCTATGTAAACGTGTGATTACACAAATGGTATGCTGTTACTCCATGTAGAAACAGAAACAACATGTATCCTATTTGTTTACAATAAAAATAAATTAATTAATTAAATTCAGCATACTTTAGCAATACACATATACCCATGTTATAGCAGCACAATTCACAATAGCCACACCTTAGAACCAGGCTAGGTGTTGGTCCACTGATGTATGATGACAGTGAAAATGTTGTATATAGACACAATGCAGATTTTTTCAGCCATGAAACAAATGATGTCATGTCATTTGCAGGAAAATGGCTGGAACAGTAGAACAATATGTACAGAAGGTTAAGGTTCACGTTTTTTCCCACATTCCAAAACCAGAGGGGAAACAGGAGAAGAAAGGTGGGAGATGTCATGAAAACCAAGGGAGATCAGTAGAGAGAAGAAACAAGGAGTGAAGAGGGGAGTGCTAGGCAGTGACGCTGACCACAGGACATGGCTGCACTCTGTGCACGTGCAAGTGTGTAATAACAATTTCATCATGGTGCACATCTGTGACAACCAAAAGAAGGAGGAAGAAACAAGAATGCTCAAGGGGAGGTGAGAGTGATGATTTTAGTGTGTTTTCTTTCTGAAAAAGGTGGGGCAAAGAGGCTCCTGGTTCCAGCAGGGACAGGATGGGGAACAGAGGCTCTGTTACACAGTCTCCACAGTCATGATGTGAACCCACTCCTTATGACAGGGACAGCAGCCCTAAACCTGACATTCCTAAACTCAGGGACAACAGGGTCAGAGATTGAATTGGAGCCAGGCTTTTCAGACCTCTGAGTGCAGCCATTGGAGGCAGAAGTCATTAGTTCCAAGGAAAGCTTACCCTGGGGGACACAGTCAGTCCTGGGTGCCCCACATTCTCTCCAAGGCCTTGGTAGCAAAAACACCTATGCCTGCCCCTCCCCCTAGATCATTATGACATCACAAACTGTATGGGAGTTAAGGAGAGAGGCTGAGCAGGACACCAGACCCTGCAGGACACTGTTTCCAGATCACCATGGGGAGAAGACACCAGGTAGTAGAGAAGGCAGAGAAGATTCCATGAGCCACAGATTAGCACCAATGTCACATCAGAAGAGGGGAAAACTGAGAAGAGTGAGTGCTACCTTTATGTGAGTACTAAGGACATAAAGTGTCCTGTGAGCCAGCTACCCTGGCTCACAGTCTTCTGTTCCCTATGTTTGTGCAAACCTCACCCAGGATTTCTCAGTCCTTTCTGGGTCCTATCCTTAATCTCCCATCCCCACCATTGCTTAGGATCTTCTGAGGACTGTGGGTGATCACCCCTATCCCACCACTATTCAATTCCCTGAGGGTATTGTCAGTGGGCCGACTTCCACACCAGTGTTCACTCTGTACTGAGCCCTAGGCAATTTGGTACTCTTAGTGATTTCTCTCAGTGAGCTCCATTCCAACTAATGTCAGTAAACCATCTCTGGCCTTATCTGCATGTACATTCCAAAACTAATGTGGAAACTTGGAGAGATGTGAATACTTCTTCCTTCCAATATTTATAATATTGGAAGCCCTTTGGTGATGCTATGAAGACAGAATGCTCACCATTGACAGAAAACCCAAGAAAATTTTAAAAGATATCAATGCCCACAGTACTGAGGACCTCATTCCACCACTCATTGCACACCATTTCCACATTATTGCTCAAGTGTCTGAGATCTTTTGGTTATGAAGCAGGCCTGGAATTTCTAACATCTTTCTGAACATTGGATGGAAGTATATATTTAAGAGTTTTCAGGATCTTTTCTGATATATCAATGGCAAAGAGTTTCGTTTGACAAAAGAAGAGAACTCTTAGGAATACTGAGTAAGTCACAATGCACAACTTCCAAAGAAAGTGTGAAATTTGGACAAGGACATTTTCCATCTTTATGGACGACTTCTTCAGACCTTCAAAATGGGACTACTATGACCAGACCTGAGGTCACTAAACCTTTGGCTCAACTCTACAAAATTTTCCAAAAACTCAGACCCCTGTAGGTGAGAACAGTCTCACAAAAGACATCTGTCTCCACTGGATTCTGTACTTAAAAACCCTTTATATATCTTTGCTTGGTCTTCTCAGGGTTCTGTCCTAGTCTCATCCCAACCATCATTGCTCAGTGTCTTCAGACTCCTCTGACTGAGTGCCCCTCCCCAACCAGTTCTCAGTCTTCTCTAGGTCCTACCCTCAATCTTCCCTTATCCAACATTGCTCAGGATACTCTGAGTCCTGTGGAAGAATGCCCCTCGTGCACTAGTTTTCTGATTCCACTGGGTCCTCTTGGTGATAGCCCCTCTCTTAACATGGCTCAACTTCCTTTGTTTAAGCTGCTATGTTTGCCTAACTTGTCCTTACTCACACTCCTTTGGGTCCTGTCAGTGAGCAGCCCTCACCTAACAGTACTGTCTTCTCTGTTTCTTTTGTCTGAGTTCCTTAACCATTCCTTTCTCATTCTTCTCTTGGTCATTTTGGTGAGTACCCCTCATGTTTGAGTGCTTAGTCTTCTCTCTGTCCTATTTCATGTTCCACAAGGCAATCCTAACTCAGAATCCTCTGGTTTCTGTGGATGTGTGCCTCTCTTCTGACAATGGTCAGTCTTCTGGGTCCCATTGTTAATCTCCATTCACACACCATTGCTCAGCATCATACGAGTCCTCACACACAGATGCTCAGTGTTCCCCGAATATTGCTTTGCACTGCCTTTTATCCTTCAGTACTCTGTCTCCTCTGTGTCCACTGAGTGTCACTCACCCAGCAGTCCTCAGAATACTTGGGACCTCTGTGTGAGTGCCCCTTACACAGCAGTGTCAGTCTCCTCTGTGCCATGTGCTAAGTTCCCATAGCCAAACTTATCTCAGCCTCCTCTGGCTCCTGTGTGTGACCATAGATAGTCTAACATTGCTCAGCCTTCTGGGTTCTTTCTTAACCTCACCTAACTCACAATTACTCAGGGTTCTCTGAGTACTATGGGTGAGTGCCCCTCTCTCACCTGTGCTCAGTATTCTCTGGGTTCTGTCCTTAATCTTCCTTCATGCTCCATTGTTCAGTGTAGCTTCTCTTTTGCCGGACTAGCTCATACGTGGGTTAAGCGGTGCAGAGTCAAGACCCAGACTCTGGGAGTTGGGTGGAAGTAAGCTTGTGTCAAGCAGCTTGCAAACTCATTTATTGTGGGAACAGCTATACATTTTATAGGTTTCTTTCCCAATCACAATGTGATATGGGGGATCAGACCACCAGGTTCCTATATGGGTTCCCTTGGTAACATTGAGTCAGTTTGGGGGAGTAGTACACTTTCCTAGGTGGCCACAGCAGAACACTCCTCCCCACAGGTTTTCCTGTCAGGTCTGAATGTGCAAAGGTTTTCCTCACACACTTGAGACGTTCACTGCTGCCAGTCAAGAACTAGGATTTCTCCAAACAGTTCAGGGTCCTCTGAGTTCTGTGATTGAGTGCCTGTCTCCCACCAGTTCTCGGTCACTTGTATGTGTTGTGGGTGGGCACACTTCTGACACCAGTGCACACTCTCCACTGAACCCTAAGCAAGCTGGTTCTCTTAGTGAAATCTCTGGGTGAGTCCCATTCCAGCTAATATAACTACAATATCTCAGTCATTGTCTGTGTGTCCAGGTCAACACCATGGTGGAAACTTGGAGAGATGAGGATACTTCCTCTTTCCAACAACTTCAATTGTCCTTTGGTGATGCCATGAAGTCAAGCTCCTCAAACATTCCTGAAAACCTAAGGCAATTTAATGGATATCAATTTTCACAGCACTCAGGACTTTGTTCCACCACTCATCATCCACCATTTTCAAACCAGTGCTCAAGTGGCTGAGTTTTCATGGGTGAGGTAGCATGCCCAGGATTTCTCACAACTTTCTGAACCATGGATATAAAGAATATAAGTATTTTCAGGATCTTCTCTGATGTGTCACTGGCTTCTCTCTTTTGACAAGAAGGAAACCTCTTATGACATCTGAGTCAGGCACAATGCACACCTTCAAAAGACAGTGTGAAATGTGGTCAAGGACAATTTTCCATCATCACAGAGGATGTCTTCAGACCTTTGAAAAGAACAATTCCGACCATAAAACTTTGAGGTCAATAAAACTTTGCCCAAGGGATATGCCAAAATGGTTCCAAAAATTCTGATCCTTATAGGCATAGAACAGTTCTCCCAAAAGACCTGTCTCCTCTGGATCCTGTAGTCAAGGAAAACTAATGTATCTTTGCTCTTTCTTCTCTGGGTTCTACCCTAAACATCTTCTCTACCACCATTGCTCAGGGTCTTCTGAGCCCTCTGGGTGAATTGCTGCTGTCCCACAAGTTCTCAGTCTTCTATGTTTCCAGTTCTAAATCTCCCCTTATTCAGTATTGCTCAGGATATTCTGAGTCTTGAATGAACGCCTCTCTGATTCCACTCAGTCCTCTTGGTGATAGTCCCTCTTGTAACATGGCACAGTCTTCTTTGTTTAAGCCATCATATTTGCCTAACCTGTCCTTACACAGTCTCTTCTGGGTCCTGAGGGTGTGTGCACCAAACCTAACAGTGCTCAGTCTTCTCTGTTTCTTTTGTCTGAGTTCCCTAACCATTCCATGCTCATTCTTCTCTGGGTCATTTTTGTGAGCACCCCTAATCTGAAAGTGCTCAGTCTTCTCTCTGTTCTGTGTCATGTTCCCCAAGGCAATCTTTGCTCAGACTCCTGTGGGCCTTGTGGGTGAATGCCCCTCACTGGACAGTGCTCATTCTTTTTTGGGTCCTGCCTTTAATCTCTCTTCACACACAGTTGCTCAATGTCATCTGAGTCTCGTTGTAAGCATTGCTCACACGAAGGTAGTCAGAGTTCCCTGAATATTGTTTTGGATTGCTCCCTAACCTTCAGTACTCTGTGTCTTCTGGGTTAGTGTCCATCCTCCAGCAGTGGTCAGAGCACTCTGGGACAAAGGGTAAGCACTCCTCACCCAGCAGTGCTCAGTCCCCTCTGTTCCATGTGCTAAGTTCCCATGACCAACTTATCTCAGCCTTCTCTTTTTCCTGTCTGTGATCATATGTAGCCTAACATTTTTCAGCTTTTCTGATTTACCTTAACCACACATATCCCACCATGCTCATGGTTTTCTTTGTACTGTGGATGAGCACCCCTCTCCCACCAATGCTGAGTCTTCTCTGATTCCGGACCTTAATTTCCCCTCCCACACCAATGTATAGGGTCCTCTGAGTTCTGGAGTTGAATGCCACTCTCCAATCAGTGTTCAGCTCCCCGTGGGTGACATGGGTGGGAGCACTTCTGAAACCAGGACTCATTTTCCTCTAATTTCTAGGCAACTTGATTTTCTTAGTAAAATCTCTGGGTGAGTCCCATTTTGGCTAATGTCAATACACCATCTTTGGCCTTATCTGTGTGTCTATACTAATAATAATGTGGATACTAGGAGTGATGTGAATACTTCCTCATTCCAAAACTCCAGTCTGAAGCCTACCAGACTGGCCCCTAGCCCACATATCCTAACTTCAGACTTTGTCTGCAGCAGGCTGAGGTTTTTGGCAAGTGTTTCCTTCCTATTTGTGAACACAGTCACTCTGAGGGTAATGGTGCACTGATGGACCTTCTGTGGTCATGCTGCAGAACCTCCTCCTGTGCCCAGCTCTGGGCCTCCTGGATAGTCCCCTTTCAGCACCGGATCTGCTAAATCCATTTGGAAAAAGCCCACCCTCAATGTCTGATGAGCCTGTTGATTTGTTGGAGTCTCTTCTCCCCCAGGAGTCCCAGATGATAACTGATCACTTTGGCCTGCTTATGGTAAGACTCCCCTTAGGTCAGATAGCCAGAGTCCCTGTCATTCTTGAGGTTTTCTGGTTATTGTGGTAGTCATCTTCTGGCTACTCTGACCAAAATGCATGAGAACAATGTAGTGGAGGACAGGTTTATTTGTCTCAGGGTTTCAGAGGTTCAGTTCATAGTCGGCTGATACCATTGTTCTGGACCTAAGATGAGAGCATGGTAGCAGTAGCACATGACCCAGGAAAGCTGCTCTGCTCTTGGCAGTCAGGATTTTGGGAAAGGGGGAGGGGATGGCCAAGGGGAGGAACTATAGTTCCCAAGTACTTGGCTCTTGTGACCTATTCCCTCCAGCCACAACCTGCCTACAGTGACCACCTAGCAGTCCATTTACTAATTAATCTGTCAAATGCATTAGTGTCCTGATCAGTTCTGAACTCCTGTGATCTCATCACTTCACCTCTGAAGGTCCTGCGCTGTCTCACAGGTGAACTTGGTGGACACCACATGTGCACACCATGCCGATCACTTTCCACCCATAGACGCCACCTGCCCCTGGAATACAGATCTCCTCATTCAGGCAGTATTAAGGGATGCATGCAACCTCTATTCTCTGCACACCTGGTGACAGGTTCCTGTCATGTCCTGAGTTGTCCACCTTGAGATACTTTAATATCTAACATTGATACTTTCCTTTTCTCCACCTGGTCCCCATTTCTCTTGGGACTGTGGCCTGAATCCAGGGAGCTCTACCAGTAAGCTCTCTTTATTTTTCATTTTGAGACCCAGCACATCTACATTTCACATTTGTACAAGCAGTTCACACCCAGTGTCAGATGTCTTAGTTAATTTAGGCTTCCACAACACAACCCAAACAGGCAGCTCATAAACAACAGAAATTCATGCCCAGGGTTCTAGAGACTGGGGCCTAAGAACAACACAGATCAGATTGGGAGTCTGGTCTTCCCACTGTGCCTCACCTATGGTCAGGGCAGGAGCCCAAATGTGAGGCACTCAGGAAGATTCCTTGCTCCTGACCTATGACCTTCCAAAAGCCCTCCTGATAACATCACTTTGGGTTGAGGCGTCATCATAAATTTGGGACATCACACATTCAGACTGTAAGATGGGAGGAGATGGGTTCGGCTGGGTGACCCCACCCCAGACCTGTGTCAGCTGGGGGATGTGCTGCAAAGTCTCTCTGGGCCTAGGGGTGTCTGATCGTGTGATCCAGTTAGAGACCAGTGCCTGCCAGCACACCTGTAGACAGAAAGCACCCAGAAAACCACTCCGGATGGGAGGACTCACATAAGAGATTTTATTAAGCAGATGAGCAGAGCGTCTACCCTGATGGGTGAGAGAGGGACAGAGAGAGAGAGAGAGAGAGAGAGAGAGAGAGAGAGAGAGAGAGAGAATGGATGGGGTGGTATTTTCAGGTAATGGAATTTCACAGGCTAATAATAATCTGACCAATGACTGACAAGAAAATTTCTGGGTATTGATCTATGTTGTAAAATGCTGTGGGGGGCAGAATAGTGGTGGCAGCAAAATGGAAAGGACTGCAGCCTTGTTAACCCATTGTACCTTTATTGACCACATCTGAGCCTTTGCAGTTCACACCATGCTTCTGGAGGCCACCTGTGCCCTGCTGAGGTTCAGAGGAGTGTCCATCCAAGGCCATGTGTTGAAGTTTGTATCCAGTTTGGTGGTGTTCTTGGGAGAGGTGGAACCCTTAGGAGGAAGAGACTGGTGGGAGGAGGCTGTGACTTGGGAACCTGACCCTGCCTGTTTCTTTGCATCCCAGCTGCCATGAGGGGCTCAGACCTCCTCTGCCACACACTCCTGCCATGATTTGCTATGCTGCCACAGGCCAGAGCAGCAGGGTCAGGTAAACATGGAGTGAAACCTCTGAAACCTTTCCTCCTGCTGAACTGTTCACTTCAGGAATTTTATCACAGCAATGGAAAGCTGACCCTCATGCCTTTTACCTGCAATAGGCTAAGTCCTAGCAAGTCCATTAATGATCTTAATCCCCAGGGGAATCCAGGGGCAGGGCAGAGAAGACTTTGAGGTAGGTCTACTGCAAGTATTGATGCAGGAACTCAATAGAGTGTATGTGCTGTTTGGAGGTGCCAGACATAGAACATTGAGCCAGAGACTCTGAGGTGGTCTCCTAGCAGATGATTGTGAGTCCAAGTTGTCCTGGTTTAATGCTTATTCAAGGCTACAGCTGTCTTCTTTCTCTTCTTTTGTGGGAGGTGTTTCTAGAATTGCAGTAGATTTTATTTTAACTCTATTTCCCAGCATAGCTTTTTGTTGTCACCCTTGAGTAGGACTTGGCAGGGGGCTAGCTGCCTCTGCACTGTCCACTGTCCAGACTCCTTCAGACCACTGCAAACCTGCCTGGACCCTTTGCCTCAGGTCCCCACCTCCCAGACTCCTTTAAAATCTCCTTCTGCCTGGACCCTGTGCCCAAGGTCCACAATTCCAGACTCCTTAAGACCCTTCCTCCTGCGTGAACCTTTTGCCTGAGATCTCCACATCCCAGACTACTTTAGAGTCCTCTACACCTGCCTGGATCTCGTGCACCCTGACTCCGCATGCCAGACCTGCTTTCTCTTTCCCTGTGCCCCGCTTCAACTGAGCCTGGAACACTGCCATGGGAACTCTTTGATGTCTGGGGCCTCCATCACAGCCCCCACCTACATCCTTCTGGACACCCCACAGTCTTGGAGCTGTGACTCACTGTTGAAGGAAAGGGAATGGAAGGAAGGTGCAGCCTCCTAGAGGGTCTGGGGTATGCCAAGGTTCCATGCTAATGTGGGTTGAGTTTGATATTGTTTAAAGAAAACTCTTCCCTTCCCCCTTCCCACAACGATTGCCTCACCTTTTTCTTGGAAACCACTCCCTGCAGCCTGGTCCAGGGGATCTCTTGGAAAGGGAAGGAAGGAGCTTCCAGGGCCTCTGATCTGGTGGGGCTTGGTCAGCATTCCCCACCAACCCTTCATGACTTGGCAACTCAGAAAATGTCCAGAGGTTGCCAGCTTTCCTTCTCTGCCCCCACCCACCCTGGGCCTTTGAACAGACACTGGCTGGAACCCTTTCTTTCCTTCACCTGCAGGCCTGGCCTCCAGGCCCATGGTGGGAGGGGAGGCAGTAAGGGACTCATTGTGGGCAAGACTCAGAGACCCCAAAGAACAAACAAGCAGTTATGGAATAAAGCAGAGGGTGGGTGGCCAGGGATGCATATGTAACCACCAGTCTGGAAGCCCCCATGACCCTTCATGCCAACATGGACACCAACATGCTCCCGCAACGCTCATAAGAACCCACACACATTCACCCTTCATGCAAACTGTACTTGCTCACACCTAATACTTGCTCACACTCCTCTGGCACACTCCACATAGACACTCAGCCCTTATGCACACTCTACATGGACATTCACTACTTATGCACTCTTCACATGGACACCAAATCCTCATGCACATTCACTCAGGCACACTAAATGCACACTCACTCATCCACACTTCACATGCACACTGACTCTTCATGTATACCCCCCATGCACACTTACACCTCATATACATTCTACATGGACACTCACTCCATATGCATACTCCACATGCACACGCACTGCTCATGCACATCACACATGAACACTCAATCCTCAGACACAAATCAAGTGCACACTCACTCCACATGCACACTCCACATGCACACTCACTACTCCTGCATACTCTACATCAACACTCTTTTCACATGCACCTTCCATAAGCACAGTCATTCTTCATGCAAACTCCACATACACAGTCACTCCTGATACACATTCCATGTCCACACTCCTCATACACATTCCACATGCATGCTCATTCCTCATAAACACTCCACATGCACACTCACTCCACATGAGTTCTTCACATAGACCCTCATGCACACCCCATATGTACACTCAACTCCTCATACACTCTCCACATTCACACTCACTTCTAATGCACTCTCACATGCATACACACTTCTTATGTGCCCCCATACACTTTCCCACTCCACATGTGCAGACACCATCTACAGAGAGTTGCAACAACACTTATGCACACAGCACACCCACACTGCCACAACATCTATTTTCTGTGAGGTCTTCCTCAGTGGGTCACATGTGACCCACTGCTGGGCCCAGATGCAAGCCAGGCCACCTCCTGCCATACGGAAAGGGACTGGGTGTGGAAAAGGAAGCACTGGTACCTGGTTGTGCACAGATCCAAGTGTGAGAGACCCTGGAATCCAGGGAGAATGGGTAAATTTCAACTCAAGTTTACCCACATTCCTGATTAGATGACTGAATGGTAGGTGGCTTGAGACCCTTCAGATGTATTTGCTAGAGCACACCATGTGTTTTTGGGTAGGGTAATCTAAGAATGTTGGAGGATTTGTGAAGTTTGGGATTTTTGGATGCCAGAGCAGGTGTAGCAGTGCAGGCCTAGAGCTGCCAGGCAGGGACCCAGGCATGTAGACTTAGTTAGGCCCCTCGGACAGAACCACAACCAGACTGGACTCTTCCCACCCTTGGTGGTTCTGGAAGAGTGACCCCTGTGAGCTGTAGACACAGTCCCGTGATGAGGCCCCAAACCTGGAGCACAGTACAGACATCAGCAGGGGAGCCAGAACTACATCATAACTGGGGGCTTCTCAGTGCGCTGACTCATGCAGACTCCTGAGTGGCAGGCAGTCAGGCCCCAAGTCAACAAAAACAAAAAACAAACATATGTTACCATTTTCAGGACACTCATTTTCTCTAATAAATCTAAATTAACCCATTTGTCTGAGATTCTCCTGTTAGAATCTGAGCCATGAAACTCAGCAACATGATAACATATGTGCCAAGTCTGTGAAGGGAGAATCAGATCCCATTCATGCCATGACTGGCTGAAAGAAGCTGAGGCCACATGGTCACAAGTCTCAAATTTAGGATTCTCTGTGCAAGTCTTCATAGAAGGCTTCAGTGCCCAGTCTGATGTGAACTTTCTTTCTTTCTTTCTCTGGTTTTAGAGAGGCAGCTTATTTAGGAAAGCAAATTCCTATTCAAGGTTGCAGGTGAGTTAATTGCTGACTAGAGAAGAGTCCCCTAAGTAATTTGAATAACCAGAGCTTACAGTGAGGGAGCAGAAATCATGAGAGCCAAAAGCTTTCCCTCAGACAAAACAGATGTATCATATAAGTGTGCAAAACCAAAATGTGAATGTACCAATCAAGCCCCCAAAACCCATAAGCACAAAAGGACAAATGAAGGCAGCCATGGACATCCTGGCTAAAGTTGCTCTGAACTTCTGGGTAGTCATGTCATGTGGGTTCTGGGCAGCTGTGGTTCCTGGAAGGGGCTTGTCTAGTTAGGGAGCTGAGGGTCAAGCTCTACCAGAGGATGGGGCAGGGAATGTGCTGCTGAGTGGGTTCCTTCCTAGCCTGGCACATGTCTCAGGAATGGTATTCTAGAATACCAGGGGTGTAGGTGGCTCCAGGATAAGGGACAAAACACTGAAGGCATTCCCAACAACAGGCTCTGTGCTTCTGAAATAAAATTCTGTCATCACCAGAAGGGGTCCCAGGAAATTCCCAGGAGGGAAAGGGGCCTTCAATCCAGTCTCTTAGGTTCTTGACATGCTGCAGAGGTGAAATTCAGGACCTGTCAGCAGAAACACTGGCTCAGATTTATTCAGAAAGGCAAGGCACAGATTGGGATTGGTGCCTGGCATGAGGCTCCCTTTTTGAGGGTGAACTCTCCATGAAAGAAAACCAGTAGATGGTGAAGATAAATAGAAGGCATGGTGGGTCAGCCTGGTATCTCCATTCTGGTGGTTGTGGGGTGAAGGCTGGGATGGGAACTGATTTCCCCATGGGACAGGGGTTTTCACTGTCTATTGGATTGGTAGCTCCTGGACTAACCCACATAAGAGATCTTGGACCATTTCTTTCCAGCCTTCTTTTACTCAATCTGCAAATACTTTCTGTAAACTAACCTGGATGCACTTCCTCTCTCTTCTCTTCATGAAGATGGTTCCACAGTCACAAACATTCAAACGGCCCTTTCAGAATAACAGTTCAAAATGATTCCATCTGGCCTAGAAAGAGAGGCTCCAAAGGGGCTCAAGGAAAGACCCAAGGACAAGTAATAGGGAGGAGGGGGGCCTGTGTACCCACTGGGAAGGATTTTCTAGGGTCAGAATTTAGGGCTAGAGTCAAATTTGTCATTTTTCCATCTTATCAGGAGTGGTGATGGAATCAAAACTGGCTCTGAGGGTCAGAAATTCAGGACACAAGACTGAGCTTTGTAGTTGCAGGGACCATCTTTACCTGTCCCTCAACCTGGGCCAGCATCCTTGGGCTATGTTGCAGGAGCTGTTTCCAGTGAGTCCAGTAGAGGACTCCAGTCCCACCAGCCTGGCCAAATTCTGTCCAGGGACTGGCCGGAGTCTAACCCTGAGGTTCCCATTAACTGGACCCTGTGAGGGGCCTACAACATTAATGAGAGGAAAAGAACATGAAAAAGGAAACCAAATTGAAATGGAGGGTCTTCTGTGTCTCATGGGTGAACACCCCTCTCCCACCAGTGCTCACTCCCCTCTCAGTATTGTGGATGGGTAAACCTTAAACCACAGGGCTCACTCTTCACTGAGCCAAAGCACCAGGTTCTCTTAGAGAACTCTCAGGATTAGTGCCATTCTGCCTAATGTCAGTACAATGTCTCTAGCCTTATATGCATATCTAGGACATCACTACTGCGGGAACTTGGAGTATGTGGATACTTCCTCTTTCTGTAAACCTCAATAGGCCTTTGCTGCTGCCATGCAGACAGCCTCTTCACCAATGCCTGAGAACACAAGGTAATTTTAATGGTTGTCAATTCCAACACCACTGAGGACTTCCTTCCACCACTCATAGTCCACCATTTCCACACCCTTACTCAAGTGGCTCCACTCTTATGAGTAATGTAGCGTGCCCAGGATTTCTCCATTCCCTCTGAACACTGAATGAAAGCATATATTTAAGAATTTTCAAGATCTTCTCTGACATGTCACTGGCTGATCTCTTTTCACCAGTAAGTAAACCTCCTAGGACATCTTCATCAGGGTCAATTCACACCTTCGAGGGAGAGCATGAATTATGGCCAAGAACAATTCTCCATCATCATGGAGAACTTCTTTAGACCTTTTGAATAGCACCATTCCCACCATCCTTGAGGTCACTGAGACATTGGCCCAAAGCATACTCTCAAAAATATTCCAATAACTCTGAGGCCTGTAGGTGAGAAAACCTCTCCCAAAAAGCTTCATTTCCTCTGGATCCTGGGGTCAAACAACCCTCCTATAACTTGGCTCAGCCTTCTCTGTGTTCTGCCCTAAATCTCCTTTCAACCACCTTTGCTCAGGGTCTTCTGAGTCCTGTGAGAGAAAACCCCTCTCCCACCAATGCTCAGTCTTCTCTGGGTCCTGTCCTTAATCTACCTTCCCCAACCATTGATCAGGGTCTTCTGAATCCTGTGGGCAAGCATCCATGTCACCCTAGTGCTCAATACCCTCTGGGTATTTGGGGTATACACACTTCACCTACTTTTTCACACACTCCAATGAGCCCTAGGCGATCTCTTTCCCTTAGTGAACTCCATATGTGAGCCCCTTTCCTGCTAATGTCAATAAAATATCTCTGACCTTATCTGCATGTCCAGGCCAACATGACTGTGGAAACTTGGAATGATGTGGACACTTCCTCTTTCAAGGAATCTCAATAGGCATTTGGTGCTGCCATGGAGACAGGCCCCTCACCAATGCCTGAAAACGCAAGACAATTTTAAAGGATGTCAATTCCAACAGTACTAAGTACCTCTTTTCACCACTCAGAGTCCACCATTTCCACACCTTTGCTCAAGTGATTGAGCTCTTATGAATGATGTAGCATGCCCAGGATATTTGCCATCCCTCTGACCAGTGAATTGAAAGCATATATTTAAGTATCTTCAGGACCTATCTGATATGTCACTGGTTGCTCTCTTTTGACAACAGAAAAACCTTCCTAGGACCTCTGGGTCTTCTGACTCTTCTGGGTAAGCACCCCTCTTCAACCAGTGCTCAACCTTCTCTGAGTACTACTGTAAATCTTCTATTATCCACCATTGCTCAGGGTACTCTGAGTCCTGTGGGTCAGTGTCTTTCACCCACTAGTGCTCTAATTTTGCATGGTCCTCTTGGTGATAGCCCTTCTGCTGACATGTCTCCACCTTCTTTGTTTAAGCTTTTGCATTTATCTAACCTGTCCTTACTCAGTCTGCTTTGGGTCATGTAGTTGGGACCACCTCACTTTACACTGCTAAGTTTTCTCTGTTTCTTCTTTCTGAGTTCCATTACCATTACTTACTCATTCATCTCTGGGTCCTTTTGGTGATGGTCCCTCACCTTTAAGTACTCAGTCTTCTATCTGTTCTGTTCCAGGTTCCCCAAGGCAATCCTTGCTCAAACTCCTCTGGGTCCTGTGGATGAGCACCCCTCAGCTGACAGTGCTCAGTCTTCTCTGAGTCCTCTCATTAATCACCCTTCACACACCATTGATCAGGGTCACCTGGGTCCTGTGATGAGTACCCCCTCACACACAGGTGCTCAGTTTTCCTTGAATATTTTTGAGAGCTTCTTATCCTCTAGTATTCTGTGTCCTCTGTGTCCTCTGGGTGAGTGTCCCTCATCAAGCAGTGATCAAAATACTCTGGGACTTCTGTGTGAGTGCTCCTCACCCAGCAGTGCTCAATCCCCTCTGTGACATATGCTATGTTCCTGTAGTCAATCATATCTCACTATCCTCTCACTCACATGTGTGATCATATGTACCCTAACATTGCTCAGCCTTTTCTTGGTCCTGTTTTAACCTCACATATCCCTATTTCTCAGGGTCTTCTGAGTCCTGTGGGTGGTCACCCTTCTTTCACCAGTGCTCATTCTTCTCTGAGTTCTGACTTAATCTCTGCTCCTGCACCATTGTTCAGGGTTCCCTGAGTCCCATGGGTGAGTGACCCTCTCCCCTGAGTGCTCAGACCCCTGTGTGTATTTTGGGTGGGCACACTTGCACCACCAGTGCTCCCTCTCCACTGAGCTGTAGGGAACCTAGTTCTATTAGTGAATTCTGTGGGTGAGTTCCCTTGTGGATAATGTCAGTACATCATCTCTGGCCTTATCTGAATTTCATCTAAAACTGCTGTGAGATCTTGGAGAGTAGTGGATACTTCCTCTTCCCCACAATCTCAATAGGTCGTTGATGCTGCCATGCAGACAGACTCCTCACCAATGACTGAAAATGTAGGGCAATTTCAATGGATATCAATTTGCACAGCAGTGAGAATGCTGTTCTACCACTCATTGTCCAATATATTCACACCATTCCTCAAGTGGGTGAGGTCTTATGGTTGATGTGGCATGCCAAGTATTTCTGACATCTTCCTGAACATTGGATAGAAACCATATTCTTAAGTATTATCAGGGTCTTCTTTCATATGTCAATAGTTGCTCTGTTTTGACAAAAGAGAAACCTTCTAGTACCTCTGAGATAGGCATAATGCATACCTTCAAGGGACAGTGTGAAATCTGGCAAAAGATAATATCCCATCATCATGGAGAATTTCTTAAGACCTTTGAAGTGGGACAATTCCTCCCATACTGAAGTCACTGAATCTTTGGCCCAAGGAACACTCTTGAAAAGGTTCCAACTATGAGCTCTGTGGGTGAGAATCTCTTTCCCAAAAGACCTCTGTCTCCTCTGGATCCTGTAGTCAAGCATACCTCATCAATCTTTGCTCTGTCTCCTATGGGTTCTGACCTAAACCTCCCCTCGACCACCATTGCACAGGGTACTCTGAGACCTGTGGGTGCATACCCCTCACCCACTAGTTCTCTAATTCCACTGAATATTTTTCGTGATAGCCCCTCTCCTAACATTGCTCAGCACAGCTAATTCTGTCCACAGCCCAGTTCTAGAGGCTCTTCCAACCACTGCCATTTCTGTTTCCCTCCAGGGTCCAGGGCTGCTTTCCTCCCCAGGTTTCTCCCACCCCTGCCCCTCCCATCACTCTTCTCCTGTGGCCTCCCTGCTGCATTCCTCTTGAGGAACCCAAACCCCTGGGAAAAGCTGGGCTTAGGTTCTGCTCACCTCCTCTGGAGTTGAAGTCAGAGTGTTAAGATATCACATTTGCCTCCATTCATATCCGCTGAACACTAACAAGGAGGACACAAGCATCTACACCTGTGAGGCCTGAGGAACGGGCACTTGACATCATAAATAAAAACAGGCAGAAAGTCAGTTGTCACCCTCCTGGTGGACAAAGACCTTTCTTAAAATAATAATACCATGTACCAGTGAAGAGCATTTAAAATGAACGTTTCCAAAAATACAAGTCCAAAGAGCCAGTGGGACGAATTTGGTAAGCTCATTGAAAACTGGACATGCACACACCCCAATCCCAAGCTCTCCATCAGGGGTCACTGATGCAGAAGGAGCAATCAGAGGAAGCTCTGCTACTGGATCACATCTAGAAATTGTGAAGCACTTGAATGGGGAGGAGGAGGTGTTCGTGCAGTAAGGCAGTAGGGGCCCATGAAACATGCAGGGCAATGTGATGTGGAAATTGCTTTTCAGACCAGGGAGGAAGGGCTCCACTGGTGAAGAGTGAAGGTGAAGCAGTGGAGGAGATGGACACAATACACAGGGCCACAGTGCATCTGCAGAGACTGCCTTCGCAGTGGGAACAGGTGCTATGCTATGGAATCAGCTGAGGAAACCTGACTTCGCACATGTGTGATTCTGCAGTTTGACCATGGGATTCGTGTGCATTTGTGCACAGGTAGGTGGTCATGGAAGCCTGTGGCAGTCCTTGGCTGGTTCTCTGGAGAATATCTCTTTGTGTGCTATACACTAAACAGTGGTCCACCCACAGGGACTCTGCTCTGGTCACTTGCCTCTTGCCTGCTGCCTACCAATCCCTCTGGCCACCTCCCAGCAGTCCTGGAGGTTCTTCTGCAAGGCCCCATCTCTAAGACCTGCTCAGGTCAGGCCTTTGTTCCAATACCAAGAGGCCATGGCCACAGAGCTGGCTTCATCACCCTTGATCTATGCCAGGTCCTCTCTGAGCTACAGGACTGGCCTCCTCCCCAGGACTAGCTCAAAAATTGGGACTGTTTCCTTTGGGGTGTTCTGGAGGATTCAGGGGCAACCAGAATGTGGAGGATGGGTGACATGACAGAAAAGGTGAGTAAAGAGCATGTGGGGAAGGATAGATACTGCACTGGAAGGGGTCACCAATGTGAGCCTGAAGAGAGGAGGTGCTCCTGGCTCCATCCTGCTGGGGAGCTGGTAGGCAGATCTTCCATGGCTGAGAGTACCTGCTCTGCCCTGATTCTTTAAAGATGCTCCAAACACCTGACATCATGGACAATATGCCTCAACTCTGTAAGGGAGTAGCCATTACCTCAGTTTCCAAATGGCAGAGGAGGCTCAGTGGGTTGATGTTCCTTGGTCAGTGGTACCCAAGCATTGAGGGGCAAGCCAGGTAACAGAAGCCAGGCCCAAGAGTCCCACGGTCACACTCTGCCTGCTAGAGCCAGCCCCCTCCAGGGGAGGATGCAGACAGGAATCAGTCAAGGGGGGGCCAGGCCCTGTCCTGTGGCCTATGAGGCATTTCTGCCTGGCTGTTCCAGTGAGAATAAAGGAACCATCTGAAAAGCAGTTGTCTCCATGTGAGCCCCATGGTGTGCTGGGCTCATTCAGAGACTTGGAAATTCCTAAATTTAACTCCAGGAGCACAGATAAGCCTGTGTGTACATAGGAGGTGAGGCTCAAGGCCAGGGACCACTTACAGAACTTGTCCAGGACTGTTCCCAGCAAGGATAAGATGAGGTGAAGGTCAAGATAAAGACTTGGTCAATCCTTTATAGAAACACCTAGCTGAGCCCAGTATGTGGCTGTGTAAGGAGCAGGGCCAGGCATGTGTGGTAGGGTAAGGTTGTTGCTGCTAGGGATTTGACTCCTCAACAGAAGGTCTACGATTATCCTGGGCCATGATACTAGCTCTTAGCACAACTTTCTATGGATTGTTAAATCTGAAATTATTTGTTGATTTGAGATACTGCATGCAGAACCTAGGGGTCTCTACCAGACATTTTTTATTTTTCTTAATTTAAACACAGTCTCACTATATGACCCAGGTTGGCCTCAAATGTGGGGTCCTGGAGCCTGAGGCCCCTGGTAGATGGCATTGCAGGCATGGCCACTGCATCAGTCTCTGTGGAAGTTGGAACCCAGTGACCACAATCAGGGGAAGACTTGTACACAACACGGCATATATCTGAGGTCTATTTGGCAGTGACCTTCTGGCAGGTTCTGGATCTCCTGAGTCTTTGGAGGACAGTGGGATCATGGGGGAATTTGTGTATTTGGTTGGGAATGTGGCTGCAGATTTTTTGCTGATCATGGATGAGGTGGGTACACTTTGTAAGCAAAAGGGAAACAATGATAAGGACCTTAACTGGAGAAAATGTTCTGAACCTGGTGGTTTGAGGAAGGACCCTGACCTGAGGCACTTCTGCACATGCAGGGTAAAAGGGTTTTATACAAAGGTCAATAGAAATATGCCTCCCTCCACGTGGGAGGTAGTGTGGACCCTTTTGGAAAATCCAGGCAGCAGTTGTCTCTGGCCCTGCGGTATGATGGCCTGGCTCAGCACTCCTGAGTAGAGAGGAGTAGAGGTCCTTGTCCAGCCTGGTCCAAAATGGAGTGGAGGAGTCTACCATGTGCCTTTCTTCTCAGCTTGGCAATGGAATGAGCAAGATTTTGCTGCTTTCTCTTGACTCCTTCTTCTTGCTTGCAGATCACAGAGATACCACATGGATCTGGGCAAAGGTTTTGGGTGGTCTGCATGGAGGCCTCTTCTACCCTCATCTTCTCCAACTACCCAGAGGCTACCACAGCAATGGGTGCTGTTTTGTAAGAAATAAAGAAAGAATTTAATTGCTGGTAGAATATTTTCCAATGGCCCTGGCTGTGAGGTAGCAGCCAGAATCACCTGGACACTGTGATCATGCCTCATTGACCCCATAGCTGGGGAAACTGAGAGCTTTCCTCCATCACAGAGTAATGCCAGCTAGAACTGCAGGAGTCACATGATTGAAGGGGTAGATGAGGAAAAGGAGATGTAGGAGATCTTAGCATCACCTTTTGAGAAAGGTTTTGGGTTTTGGGACCACGACCAGGTGCATGAACCTCAGGGGTGAGTGAGGAGAGGGCAGAAATCAGATAGCAAAACTCTGGATGCACACAGGGTTGGAAGGGTGGGGAATGAGACAGGAGGTAAGACTGAGCACTTGCTGTGAGCCCCAAGTCCTCACAGACATCTCAGGGACTTTTAGGCTGGACACACAGAGAGCCTTTGGACAAAGGCAGCCCCATGAGGTGAAAGGGGGTCCCGGGAACTTGGACAGTATAGACTGCAACCACAGAATCTGGAGTCTCTTCTGGACAGAAAGCCAGTGCTGACCAGGGCCACTCTCCAGTGCAAGTCCATCTGCTGCTACATGTGGCACACCCCAGACAGGTGTTTCAGGCCTCCAGATAAGCTTGGCCAAGGAACCACTCTCTCTAACCCTTTTTTGGTGCTCACTTTGGCTAAAAGGGTCTTTTCCACTGACCCCTACAGTCTGTCACTTCGCCCCTGAGCAGGGACCAGCTTAGATGTAAGGACGGTACAAGTCCATCCTGGTGACACAGATCCAGAGCACTTGGTATACAAGTATCAATGTCTTCCAAAAACAGTTCCTCAGGAGGGAAAAATTGTCAAAGTGAGACTGGCCAGGTGCCAACCTTACCAAACAAGGCCCTGCCCAGGCTTCTAAGCATGTTCCCCCATCATCCACTAGGGGAGTCAGTGGGCAACTCTACCTGCTGGTTCTTCTCAGTCACAAGCCCTGGGTGGCCTTGAGGGGATCTCAAACCCACATACAGGGCCTGATGACAGAGCCCCCCACACCTCAACACTGTGGGATGGACTAGATGGGGAATGGTGACAGGGCCCGATTAAAGTGAGAGAATTTCAAAGAAGTTCCAAATTGCTTTTTCCTTAGTGCTTTTCATTTGCTGCAAAGGTCCCAGCTCCTTGCAGGCAGCCATCCCATGCCTGGGAGTGGAGCTTGGCCAGGCCATAGCCTTACCCAGAAAAGAAGGCAGGACTGGGGGCACTGACTGTGATCCCTCCAGGGCCCCTGGTCTCCACCTGTGTGTCTTCTGGCTCAGTGCCTCTGGATGGCAGTGTTTCCATGGACAGTGTTGGCAGAGCAGCTTCTTCTTTGCTTAGACAAACTGTGATTAAATTCATTTTTCTCTTATTTCTGATGCTGGTAAAGGCCCCAGTCTCATCAGCAGAGACTCCAGGAAGATAAAAGACCCCCCCCCCCCCCCAGTGACTGCTCCCCTGCAGAGACTCTCAAGGGTCCCCAGTCTGCTGACCCTGGGCCCATCACTGAAGCACTGTCCATGTCCCCTGCACAGTGGTGGCCATGAGCAGTCTGGGCCAGGGTCCTCTTCAGTTTCCTCCTGAACTCCCTACCCTCCTTTTCCTCTCCCATTCCAGGCCCCACAGCAAATCCTGCTAAGGACATGAAACCCCCACCTTCCCAGCCCACCCTAAACTGCTCCTGGGCTTTAGGGCAGGTCACTGGGCACAGTTAGGGCTGGAGAGAGAATCAAGAGCGGAGGACCTGTGAGCCTGGAGGCCCATCCCATGATTAATTTCCCTTCCCCAGCTCTGCATTGTGGGAGGCTGCAGCTGGAGGCCAGCCCAGGGGAGAAATGGAAGAACCCAGTTTAGAGTCCTTGAGTGGAAATTCCCTGGACCTGGCCAGCAGATGGACAGGCTGCATGGTTGAGAAATGGAGGGAGCCCATGACTTTATATCACAGGAACGCTGAGTTGTGGGGCCTGGCTGCACTCCGATGGGTGCCCAGGTGTGGCCTGTGCTGAGTGGCATCACCTGGGCTGGGCCTGGGCCCTCAGTGTATCATTGGAGGCCACTGTCAGGGAAGGGCTCAGCAGGGCAGGAGGGAAGGCCCAACTGAGTGTGTTCCTCTTCTCTAGAGCCCAAGGTCCCCAAAAAGTCACCTCATACCCAAGGAAACTGATCTGCAGCCTGGGGCTATTCCAGCCATTTTCCTGCGAATAACATGACTTCATTTTCTTCATGGCTGAAGAAATCTGCATTGTGTCTATATTCCACATTTTCTCTGTCTTCATCCATTGGTGGAAAGACACCAAGGCTCCTTCCAAGGTATGGCTATTGAGAATTGTGCTGGTATAAACATGGGTATGCGCATATTGCTACAGTAAATTGAATTTAGTTTTGAGCACAAATCTTGAAGTATTTACAGCTGGATCATATGGTGGTTCTATGCCTGGTCTTTTGAGAAACCTCTCAATGCTTTCACTAATTTACAATCCCACCACTACAAAACTGTCCTTTATCCCCACAGCCTCTCCATCCATCATTTATAATTCTTGTATTTTCTTTTTTTTTAGGGTGGTTACCAGCAATTGAACTCAGCGGCATTTGGATAGTTAGCTTCATCTATGACCCTATTTTGTATTTCACTTAGACGCAGGGCCTCACTCAGTTGCTAGAACCTCACTCTTGCTTAGGGTGGATTTGAACTCACCATCCTCCTGCCTGAATTCCCCAGCTTCTGGAATTACAGGCATGCACCAATGAAATCAGATAATTGTTTTCTTGATAACTGCCTTTCTAACTGGAGCAAGAAGAAATTTCAGTGTAATTTTGATTTGCGATTCCATAATTAAAAATGATGTTGAACTATTTTTCTTGTTTACTGGCTATCAGTATTTCTTCTTTTGAGAAGTGATTAATTCAGTTTCCCAGTTATTAATGGCTCATTAGGGTTTTTTTATGTTAAGTCTTTAAGTACATTATACAATCTAGATTTTACTTTTCTGTCAGAAGAGTAGCTAGCAAAGTTTTTCGCCCATCTTTCATGCTCTTTCTTCACAGTCTCAATTGATTACTGTGCAGAAGCTTTTTAATTTGAAGCCATCCCATTTATTGACACTTGGCATTATTTCCTGCATTTTAGTTGTTCCACTGAGAAAGTTGTGTCTGTGCCTAAAAGCTAGAGTGTTGACCCTATGTTTTTTGTGTGAGTCACACAGTTTTTGGTCTGATACAAAGGACTTGGATCCATTTTGAGTTGATTCTGGTGCAAGATGAGAGATTCAGTTCTAGCCTCATTTTTCTACATTTGGATTACCAGTTTCCAGCACCACTGGTTACAAAGGCTGCCTTTTATCCAATACCTGCTTTTGGCCCCTGTGTCAAGGACCAGGTCACTATTGATGTGTGGGTTTGTCTGTGTGTCTTCTATTCTGGGCCATTGCTGTGGGTGCCTGTTTTTAATTCAGTACCACGTAGATTTAATACATATGACTCTAGTGGAATTTGCATCAGGTATGGTGGTGCCTGTAGCTTTGCTTTTTCAACTTGGAGTTGCTTTTTAAACTTGGAATGACTTTAGCTATTCAGGGTCTTTTATTTATCCATATGCAGCTTAGGAGTGTTTTTTCTAGGGATTGCCTTTAAACTGTATATTGTTTCGGTATTATGACCATTTTAACAATACCAATTACACTTTTCTCTGAACAAGGGAGGCCTTTCCATTTTGTTGTGTCTTCTTCAATTTATTTCCTCTATGTTCTATAGTTTTAAATGTTGAGATCTTTCACCTCTTTGGTGAGATTTATTCCCAGTTTATTCTTTCTTTCTTCTTTCTTTCTTTCTTTCTTTCTTTTTTTCTTTCCTTCTTTCTTTTCTTTCCTTTCTTCCTTCCTTTCTTCCTTCCTTCCTTCCTTCCTTCCTTCCTTTCCTTCCTTTCTTTCTTTCTTCCTCTATTTATTGACTGTATTGTGAATATGATTATTTTCCTCATTTCTTTCTCAGTAGATTCCTTATTAGTAGGCAGAAAATATTGTAGTATGTTGATTATGTAAACTGATACTTTGCTGAAATTTTTCAAATTTAGCTTCAGCAGCTTTTTGCAAGCAGTGATAATATGATGTCTTCTTTACCTATTTTTATCCCTATTCTTTTCTTCTTTTTCTACTTACTCTGGATAGAATTTCTAGCAGCATATTTAATAGGAGTGATGAAAGTAGAAATCCTTGTCTTGTTCTGAATTTCAAAAGAAATCATTTAGTTTTTTCCCATTTAGTATGTGGTTGGCTTTAGGTGTGTTCAGTATAGCCTGTATTATGTTGAGGGATGTGCTTTCTGTCCCTAGGTTCTTCAGGGTTTTTATCATGTGTGAATGTTGAACTTTGTTGAAGGATTTCTCTGCATATTTTGAGGTGACTGATTTTTGTTATTAATTCTGATTATTTGATGAATTATATTTATTGGTATTTTTACACTAAAGGATCCTGGCAAACTTGGGATAACACCAACTTGGTAAATGTGTACAATATTCTTAATATGTTGCTAAATGTAATTCTCTAATACTTTATTAAGTATTTTTGCATCTAGGTTCATAGGGATATTGTTCCATGGTTTTCCTTCCTTGATGTTTTCTTATTTGATTTGGGTATAAGTGTAGCCCTGGCTTCATAGAATGAATTTGGAAGACTCTCATCCCTTTCTGGTTTATGAAATAATTTGAGGAGCTTTGGTTTGTTCAATATAAACTTTATGATATTGAGGGAGGTTCCTTCTGTGTCTAGGTTTTCAGAGTTTTTAATATGAATGAATGCTGAGTTTTGTTGATGGGTTTCTCTGCATATTTTGAGTTGACTTGTGATTGTGTTCTTAATTCTATTTACAAGATAAATTACACTTGTTGGTATCTACGTTAAAACATCCTGGAAACCCTATGATCCAACCTGCCTGGTAATGGTGTACAGTATTCTTAATAATTGTTAAATATGTTTTGCTAATATTTTAGTAAGGATTTCTGCACCTAAATTTATTAGAGTTATTGATCTGTGGTTTTCCTTCCTTGATGTTTTCTTACTTGATTTTGGTATGAGTGTGGCACTGGCTTCATACAATAAATTTGGAAGTCTCCCATTCCTTTCTGGTTCATGAAATAATTAGAGAATCTCTGGAATTAGCTCTTCAAAGCTCTGGTAGAATTCAGCTGAGATTCCATCTGGTCCTGAGTTTTCCTTTGTTGAAAGGTTTCTTGTTACTTTTACTATCCATTTGAGAATTGGTGGCTTCCTTAGGTTTCCTCTGTCCTCTTGATTCAACTCTGGAAGGTGGATCCATTTCTCCTAGGTTTTCCAGTTTTGTGGAGTATATGTTTTCACAATTCCCCAATGATCCCCTGGTTTACTGTGATGTCCATGATGATTTCTCCTTTTCTCTCTCTACTTTCATTGACTTTGAGCCTTCACTTTTTCTTTTGGTTAGATTGGCTAAGGGATTACCAGTTTTATCTTATCAAAAATCACCTCTTTGTTTCACCTATCATTTAATTTTTTTATGCTCAATTTGTTTGATTTTGGTCATGATCTTAATTATTTACTTCATTCTGTTGGTTTTGGATAGGTTGGTTTTTGTTTTACAAAATGAAATGTATGATTATCTTACTCATTTGAAATTCTTGTTTTCTTACGTAGACAGGGCTATGAACTTTCCTTTTTGAACTGCCACCACAGTGTGCCAAAGGGTCTGATATGTTGTGTAATTAATTCAATAGAGTCTAAGAATGTTTAAATTTCTTCTTTGATTTCTTATATCACCCGTTTATTAATTAAAAGTGTGTTCCAAAGTGTTTATTCATGTTAAATTGTAATTTCATACCATTATGATGTGATAATATATAAGAAATTCCATCAATATTTTCATATTTCCTAAGTGTTGCCTTATGACCTAAAATATGGTCTACTTTGGAGAAGATTCACTGAACTTCTGAGAAGCCAGTGTTTTCAGCATTTGTTCAATGAAATATTCTTTAGATGTCCGTTAAATCCTGTTGATTTACTATATTTTTCAGGTGCAAGTGTCTTTCCTGTATTATCTGGATGCCCAGTTATTGGTGAGAGACGTGCTAAAATTGCTCACTGGTATTGAACTGGGATCTGTCTGAGGCTGTGATTCAAGCTGAGTCTCTTTTAGGTAATTAGTTACACCCATGTGTAGGCCATAAATATTTCTCATCATTGTATCTGTGGGTTGTATTTTTCCCTGTACTGTATAAAATGACCTTCCTTGACTCTTGTGTTTAATATTGCTTTGAAGTATGCTTGTCAGATAAGAGAATAGGTACTCCTGCTCCTTTGGGGTTCCCTTCACATGGTATATAAATTTCCATCCTTTCATTTTCAGCCTGTGACTCTCCTTGCTTGTTAAGTTCATCCCTTTCAAACAATACATAGTTGGGTTTTATTTTCTAATGCATTCTGTCATCATGTGTCTTTTACTTGGAGAATTGAAACCATTTATATTCCACATTAAAGTGACATTTATTAATTACTTCCACTTTGATTTCATTCTAATGTTTAAATCATTAGACACTCCTGTTTCTCATTTGCTTTGCTATTCTTTGAATATGATTTGTTCATTTGTGGGATCTGTAAAGGATGCCAGAGCATCCAGGCCTGCTGGGCATAGGATTGCTTTGGATCACCTGCCCCTCTCCAGCACAAATGGCCCTGGGGCTTCCAGACTAGGCAGGCCAGGGCAGAACCTTCAAGACAAAGTGTAGTTGACATGTTTGTGTTCCCCTGACCCAGAGCCAAGCCTTCTGTTCTAAAGCACAATCCGTGCAAGATACTCCTTGCTGGGTTCCTGTATTTAGCCCTAATAATAAACTCCCTGAGGAATGGTGTCCACAAACCCTCCCACAGTGTTGGCCTCTGTCCCTTAGAGAATCCTAGCTGATCCACGACAAGGTCACAATGTTACTGACTTGTTTCACAAGCCCTGGACACTCCCTATGTGTCCATTGGCTTATAATAATTGAACCCACAATATTGTGCATGACTTGCTGAACCCCACACTGAGCTTGGTGCTGGGTCACAGGCTAAAGGGACTTTGTACCTGATGAAGGACTCACCAAGGGCCACTATAGACCCAGGGTAGAGGGTGTTTCCCCTTAGAGACTGTGTCTGATGCTGGGAACAGTTTCTGTCTCTCTGCTGGGGCTAGATTAGGTGGGGCTGTGTCCTTGACTGGGGGCACTGGGAAGCCATCCTGATGGAATCTGCTGTCAACTTCCCAGGAAGTGCTGCCTCCCAGAAGTGTGTTCAGAGGGCTCCTGCATACACATAAGCCCACTTCTCCCCACCACCCATCTGTGCACCATGTTTGAAGCTAGGGATCTGAACACCAGCTCTTGGTGTTCACGGACAGTGTGCTAGGGGAGGTTTTATGCTCCCACAAACCGTGAACTCCATGGACTACCCTGTCTATCACTGCTGACACCTGAAGTGCCTCACTGGTTGGTCCTCATGATCAGAGAGTTCCCCAGCTCTTGGAGAGAAGAGAAGTCCATATTGGCTGAAGGCTGAGCTCAGCATTGATTTCTCCACAGGCAGTGAAGGTTGGAAAGTCCCTTTAACCAAAGAAGTTTCCAATTCTGTGAACATAATAAAAATTCAAATGACATTTTGAATTTATCACAAAGGTTTTATTTCTTCTTCAATTTAAGTTTTTAGATATGTCCCACCTCTGGGATGATGGGACAAATGCGATCCTGAGAATTGTCCTTGGTTGAGGGTCAACCTTGTTTGAGAGATGACTGCAGATTCCAGTCATCCTGCAGATTCCAGTCATCCCAGGCTACATCCCCAGGATGGGTGGAGTGAGGAGCATGGTTGCAGAAGAGGCCATCTTTGTTAGTAAGGAGGTACTGGTAAGTCCGAGGGACCCCATTCTATCCCCAGGGTAGCAGCAAGTGGGGAGATTACACACTTCCCTCCCCAAGAGGAGGAAGAGGGGAGGCCGGTGGTGAGGAGAGTTGGGGAGAAACCAGGGACTGCTGGGCAGACTAGGGGACAACCACAATTTCCTCCCTGGCCTGTTTTGCTCTCCAGTGCCTCTGCAGGTCCTACTTGGGGGATCGGGAAGTTACTGGCTGGGCCTTCGTGTCTCCAAGGAGAGAGCTTGTTATATGTTCTGCTGGGAGGAAGCCACTCTAGAATAAAGAATGGATGGTTCCTGAGGTTGGACAAGCTGATCTAGGCATCACCATGGCTTCAGGAGGTAAACAAGGGAGGCCTCAGTCTGGCTCTGAAGGGACAGTTCAGGTAAGTGAGGCCTGGCCATTGCCCTCCTTATCTCCAAGTCTTTGAATCCAGTGTGTACTGGAGTCCTGGCCGGTGAGATTCTGGTGGTGTTGTGCAGACCCAGGTTGGAGCTCAAGGAATTCCAGGCCTGCAAACACCAGCACAATTCCCATGAAAATCAGGGTGCTTCGGTCCCCATGGGGGTGACTCCCTGCCCCATCCACTAGAAGTCTTGGTCATCCCTGATGGTCTTTGACCCTCCTCAATACAGTTTTCTTGAGAGCTCACCACACAGAACTGGTGTCCACTCAGGATCCTTCTCACCTGAAGTGATGACACAGGGCCCAGGTTCTCTGAGGCTGCTCTGGGTTTCAGCCCTGGAACCCAGATGATATACAATGGACATTAGTATTGCAGTCTGCAGTGCAGCTATTTTATTAGTTTTATATACCATAGTATGTACAGCATATTGGTATTAAAGGTCACAAGGAAGATAATATATCAGTTTAATTCTGATAGGATGTGGCCCAGAAGGTAGTCATTTCATTAGTTTTAGTTACTATAGTATGGATGCTTTACTAGTAGTAAAGGTCACATGGAAGCTCTTTCATTAGTTCTAAATACTATAGTCTGAATAGCATGTAAGTAATGAAGGTCACAGGCAACTATTTTATTAGTTTTGGATGCTATACATGGATATCTTATTACCATGAAAGGTTGTAGCATGGCTATTAAACCAGTTTTCAATGCTATATTATGGCTATCATATAGTATTAAAGGCCACAGAGGAGTAATTATAATAGTTTCAATTCTATAGCATGGATACCATATTATTATTAAAGGCCACATTGCCACAGTATTAATATCATATTAGTATTAAGAGTCCCAGGGCACCTATGTATTTTATTTAGATGCTGAGATATGGTATCATTTTAATATTAAATCCACAGGGCCAATATCATATTAGTTTTAGATGCTATAGTATGGCTATTATTTACTATTAAAACCAAAATATAGGTATTATATTAGTATTAGATGCTACATTATGCATATCATATTAATATTAAAGACCACAGGGAGGCTATTACATTGGTTTTAGATACCATACTATGGATATTATATAAGTATTACAGACACAGGGCAGCTATTATATTAATATTAGATGCTATACTATGGAATTTATATTAGTACAAAAGGTCAGGATGTAGCTATTATAGTAGTTTTACATATAATATAGAGACTACATTTATATTAAAGGACACAAGACAGCTACTGTACTAGTTTTTGATGCTAGTATTGATACTATATTAGTAATAAAGGTGATAGGGAAGTTATTACACTATTTTTGTAGGCTACAATATGGTCATTATATTTTATTAAAGGCCACAGGGCAGTTATTATATTAGTTGTAGAGGCCAAAGTATAGATATTATATTAATATTAAATGCCAAAGGGCAGATGTTATATTAGTTTTAGATGTTATATATGCACATCACACTAGAATAAAAGCCACAGGACAGTTACATCAACTTTCAATGCAATAATATGATTATCACATTAATATGGGTGGTCACACAGCACTTTTAATATCTGTTTAAGATGATACAGTGTTGATATTAGTATTAAAAGGCCACAGGGAAGCTATTATTTCAGTTTTAGATGTACTCATATGAATATCATATTAGTATTAAATGCCATAGGTAGATATTTTGCCAGTTTTAGAGGCTAAAGAAGGATACTGTTGGAACTGAAGGCCACAGTGCAGCTACTATATTAGTTTTAGATGATACAATATAGACATCATATTAATGTTAAAGGCCACAAGGCAATAATTATACCATTTTCAGGGATATCATATTAATACTAAAGGTCTAAGGGAAACAATTATGTCAGTTTTAGATGCTATACTTTGGATATCATGTTGGTATTAAAGGTCACAAATAAAATATTATATTAGTTTTAGATGGTATTTGATGGATATCATATTAGTACTAAGGTTACAAGGTAGGTATTATATTAATTTTAGATACTATAGTAGTGGTGCTAATATTAATATTGAAGGCCACAGGTAAGCTTATCAGTTTTATTAGAAGCCACAGTATGTATGTATATACGTACACTCACACAGACACACACACACACAGGCCACAAAGAAGCTATTATATTAGTTTAGATGCTATAATGTGGATTTTACAATAATAATAAAGGTAAAAAAGCAGCTATTTTATTAATTTCAGATGCAGTAGAATGGAAATTACATTAATTTTAATGGCCCCAGGCAGGTATTATATCAGTTTTTGATAATTCAATAATGATATTATATTAATATTAAAGGTTACCAGGCAGTTATCAGTTTTAAATGCTGCAGTATGAACATTTATACTAGTATTAAATGTCTCAGGGCAGATATTATATTAGATACAGATACAGTAGCATGGAGAGTGTGCTAATATTAATGACCACAGGGCAAGTTTGTATCAGTTTTTGATGCTATAGCATGATTTTTATATTAGTACTGAAACCACTGAGCACCTATTAGTTTTTGCTTCAATAACATAGATAACATTAAATGCCACAGGAAATATTAGTTTAAGATGCTATAGTATGGATGCTATGATGCTACATTAATATTAATTGCCACAGGACATGAATTTTATCAGATTTAAGTGCTCTACTGTGATTATTATATCAGTATTAAAGGACATAGACCACTAACATATCAGTTTTACATGTAATACTATGGATCTCTTACTAATATTAATGACCAGGGGGCAGTTATCTTATCAGTTTTAGATGCTATAATAAAGATATCATATTAGTACTAATGGCCACCAGATAGATATGTATCAGTTTTCATTGCTATAGCATGTATTTTATATTAGTAGTAGAGGCCACAGGGCAGATATTAAATCAATTTTAAGTGATACAGGATGTATATCTTATTTGTACTAAAAGCCTGAGGGAAGTTATTATATGAGTTTCAGATAATATGCTATTGATGTCATATTAGTAATTTTTGTATTTGCTTTAGATGCTGCAGTATGTATATCATTTAGTATTAAGCCCCCAGTACAGTATTATATTAACTTAGATGCTACAGTGTAAACATTATATCACATCAATATTAAAGAACACAGAGCAACTATCAAATCAATATTAGATACTGTAATAGAAATACAGTAGTTTTAAAGGCCACATGCAGCTTTTTAATCAGTTTTTGATGCTATAATATGGACATCTTATCAGTATTAAAGGCCACAAAGCAGCTATTTTGCCAGTTCTTAATGCTAAAATATGGGTATCATATCAGGATTAAAGGCCACAATGCAACTATTTTATTATATTTGATTATATAATATAGATACCTTGTATTAAAGACCATATTTATACTATAGATATAACATTAATACTAAAGACCGCATGCCAAAACAATGGATTATCATTTTAGTACACATGTTTACAAGTCAGTTCTTATATCAGTTTTTTTGTTTGTTTTGTTTTGTTTTGTTTTGTTTTGTTTTGCAATACTGGGGCCTGAACCCAGGGCTCTACCAACTGAGCTATATTCCCAGTCACTTATATCAGTTTTTGGTGCTATAGTATTGTTATGGTTTAGATATTAGGTGTTTCCCAAAAGATCAATGCACGAAGGTTTAGAAGTGAAATGATTGGTGAATGAGAGACTTCACCCAGTGAATCAATCCCCTGATAATGATGAACTGAATGGTAACTATAGCCAAGTAGGGTAAGGCTGAAGGAGGTGGGTTATTGGGGCATGCCTTTGGGGTATATATTTTATACATGGTGAGTAGAGACTCTCTCTGTGCTTCCTGGTGTGATATCCCCAGCTGCTTTTCTATACCACACCCTTCTGCCATAATGTTCAGCTTCACCGTGGGCCCCCAAGAATGGAGTCAGACATTTCTGAACTGAGACCTCTGAAAACATGAGCCCCAAAATAACTTTTACTCCTTTAAAATTGTTTATCAGGTCTTTTGATCACAGCAGTAAAAAAGCTGACTAAAACATGCATGGATATTATATTAACATTAAGGATCACAAGAAAGTCATATTAATTTTGCATGCTGCTTATTGATATTAAATTATATTGAAACTGTAAAATTTATTATATTAGTTTAATGTGCTATAGAATATTACATCAATATTAGGGCATCAGGGTAGCTGATTATAATTAGTTTAGATTCTGTATGGATACTGTATTAATGTGGAAGGTAACAGGACAGATAAAATATAATATTTAGAGGCCACACTATGGATGTATTATTAATATTAAATACAACATTGTAACTATTATGTTAGTTTTTGATGCTATAGTACTGATATCATATTAGTATTAAGGCTTACAAGTTAGCTCTTATATTAACTTTAGATGCTATAATGTGAATATCATATGAATGCTAATGGCCACAGAGCAGATATTATATTAGTTTTAGGTTCTATATTATGGATATCATATTAATATTAGACACCACAAAGGAACCATTATACTTTTAAATATTACATTATTTGATATTACTTATAAAAGCCAAAAGGTGACCATTCATTTTATGATGCTATAATATAAATATCATATTAGTATTAATGGCCACAAGGCAGGTATTTGATTAGTTTTGATGCTATACTATGGATATAACATTAGTACTAAGGACCACAGGGTATGTTAAATGGATTATCATTTAAGTACAAATGCCTACAAGGCAGCTCTTATATAAGATTTGGATGCTATAACATGGATAGTACATTAACATTAAAGTCCAGATGGAAACTAAGATATTAATTTCACAAGCTGCATATTGATTTTGAAATTGTATTACAACAAGGATAAGTTACTATATTTGTTTTAGTTGCTGAAGTATGGATAGTAAGTTAATATTAGGACCACAGGGCAGGTATTGTATTAGTACTGATTTTGTAGTGCAGATGTTATGAAAATATTAAGGCCATGGGGCAGCTATAACATTACATTAACAGTTTAGATATAATATTAACACTAAATACCCATTGTAGCAAATACATTAGTTTTAAATTATATTGTATGGGCATCATAGAACCACAGGGCAGCTCTTACATTAATTTTATATGCTACAGTCCTAAACACCACATCATATGAGTACTAAATGCCACAGGGCAGATATTAGTTTTTGATGCTATACTATGAATATTGAATTAATATTAGACACCATAAGGAGACCATTATATTAATTTTAAATGCTATATTATTGATGTGATATTAGTTACAAATGCCATTGTGTGGCCACTTTATCAGTTTCTGATGCTATGAATATCACGTCACTATTAAAGGTTAAAATTCAGAGTTTTGATCAGTTTCTGGTTCTCTAATATGGATATCATCTCTATCAGTAATAAAGCAACAAGGCAGCTATTTTATCAGGTTTCTGTGATATGCTATGGATATAAAATTAACACTGAAGATCACAAGGCATGTAAAATACTTTATGATTTTACTACTACAATCAACAATGAAGCTATTGTACTATTTTTGAATGCTAGAGCATGGGTATATATTGACATTAAGGGTCAAAGAGAAGCTATTAGTTTTACATGCTGTGTATTGATATTCAATTGTACTAAAAACAGAAGAATTTATTTTATTAACTTTACATGCTTTAGTATGGATATAACATTAGAGCCACAGAGCAACTATTTTATTAAATTTACATTCTTTAGTATGGATATTCCATTAATATTGAAGTCCACACAGGGGCTATAACATTACATTGAGAGGTCACAATATGGATATAACGTTAATGCTAAATGCCCCATTATAGCTATTACATTAGCTTTTGATGCTATAGTATGGATATAGTATTAGTACTAAGGATCATAGGACAGCTCTTATGTTAATTTTGATGTATACTATGGATATCATGAGTACCAAAGCCTATAGGGAAGGAATTATTTTAGTGTTAGATGCAATAATGTGGATGCCATGTGCTACTAATAGACACCACAATGGAACTATTATACTATTATACTTTTAAATGCCATATTATCAATATATTATTTATAAAGGCAAAGGGCAGCTCTTTTATAAGTTTCTAATACTATAATATGAATATAATATCATTATTAAAGTCCACAGGGAAATATGTTATCAGTTTTTGATGCTAGAGTATGGATATTACAGCAATATTAAAGATCAAAATGTAATTTTTATCACTTTTTGATCTTATAATGCAGATATCTCATCAGTACTAAAAGAAACAAGGCAGTTACTTATCAGTTTCTAATGATATAAAATATATATCCTATCATTATATAAGACCACAGAGCAGCACATTTACATGCTATGTCATAGATAATTTACCAACATTAAAACCCACAGAAGAGCTGAAATATCCACATGGGTGTTAAAATATAGACAACATATTAGTATTAATGCCACAGGGTAGTTATTATATCAGTATTAATAATAAATGTGCATATTATATTATTAATGGATATAGGGAGAAATGATATTAGCAATAAATGCTATCATAAGTTTATCATATAAGAATTAAAGGCCATAATTTCTATATGATATTATTTTTTGTGATACTGTACTATGAATATAATATTAATACTAAAGATAACAGGACATGTAAAACCAATTTTCATTTTAATATGACATAGCAAAAGGCAGGGGCATTATCACATTTAAAAGCTACAATATGGAGACCACATCAGCACTGAGAGTCACAAGGCAACTAACTACTTTATCAGTTTCTAATGCTATAATGTGGAATTTGCATGAGGACTGGAGTTCACAGGACAGGCATTATATCCTTTTAATATGCTGTAATATGGATATCATATCAATATTAAAGGCCACAAGGCAGATATTTTATGAGTTTCTGATACTATAAAATAAATATACCAGTATTAAAGGCTATAAAAGTACACTTACTTTTATCACTTTTTATGATATATATGTAAGAATACAGTAATCAAAAGCCATAGGGCAACTATGTCATCAATTTTTCATGCTACAGGATGAATATCGTATCACAATTAAATGCTAAGGCAGGTTTTTTTTATCAATATCTTATACTATAATAAGGATATCCAGTGAGTATTAAAGACCACAATGCAGCTATTTTACCAGTTTTGGGATGCCCTACTATTATAATATAATATTAATGCTAAAGACCACAAGGTCTTAGGATTATCATTTTAGGACAAATGTCTAAGGCAATTCTTATATTAGATTTGGATGCTATAACATGGATATTATATAAACATTAAGGGAAGCTATGATACTAACTTCAAATTTTGCATACTGATATCCAATTGAATCAAAATGAGGCGAATTTATTGTATTAGTTCAATTTCCTATAGTATGGGTACTACATCAATATTAGGGCCACAGGGCAGCTATCATTATTAGTTTATATTTTGTAATTTGGATATTATATTAAAATTAAGGCCACAGGAGAACCCCTATGGTTAGGAATGGCAGTATCATTGGATGAGGTTGCATGAATGGTACCCAAGAACTCTCTGTACCAATTTGCAAACACTTTTGTCTTCAGCTATTTCAAACTGTTTTACGTCATTGCAAAAATCTATTTTGATGTATCATAAGAATGGGTTTTTCCTACTTGTACAGGAATTTGCTGTGTCAGTAGAGCTTAGAGAATTACTTTTACAGAACCATATGACATTCTTCCCAGAACTTGTCCTGGCCTCTGGAGTCAAAGAAATTTTGGAAAATGAATTAATTTTCTCAATGAAAATTCTATTTACTCCCCATTTTAAATTAATTCAAAAAGAATTCTATAAACAACTATGAATGATAATCTATTTACTTTTACTTCTTTAGATGCTCTTCCAGGAAGTTATTAAAACAGCATTTACAATTCCTATAAATCTGGTGGTATAATTGGATCTCTCACTTTGTCTTTTTGTTTTCTTTTCAAAAATCCTCTGTAGTGAAAATCATAGTTTTGCATTCTTCTCTATGATGAGTGAAGTTCAGAGATTAAAGAACATAATATAAAACATCACAAATGAAAATTTTATCTAGTGTAAAGGTCATTCATATTTCATTGGGGTGTGATTGTATATGTATGTGTATAGGTAGGGGGTATATAAAATCCCCTAATTTTACCTCAATATGAGCACATTAAATATTCATGTTTGATATAAATATATATATATATAAAATACTGCCAATTCTGTAACAATTCTTTGCATTTTCATCAAAGCCATCAGAGCATATATTTACTTTTGTCTTAGCATACTGTGCAAGCTGGAAATCACCATTATCCTGAGAAAATGGGTAGCTAAATTCCAAAAAGGTCCATTCTTTGGTCTTGTCTTGCACTAGTGAGGATGGCACTTAAAATCCAGACTCTATCCTTGCTCAAAGTACTCAATCCCAATCCCACCCAAATTCTACAACTGGGCTTATATTGTTGTCTATAGTATCTTCAACAGTGACACTGGAAGGAAAAGTTTACAAAATATTAGCAGGAGTTAGCTATTTTAAAACTAACAATTCCATGCATTTTGTGTATGCACTAAGCACACTTGGTCTGTATCATGACCTTACTTCCTTTTTCAAGACAGCTAATTGGAGATACAATTTACATAACAGGCAATTCGCTCATTTAATGTACATAATTAGATGATTTTTAATATAATTTTTAATATAATACACAGTTGTACAACCATCATTACAATCTAATTTTAGAACACCTTCACCTCCCAGAAAAGAAACCTTGTACTAATTAGCAGTCACTTCCTATTCTCCCATAGTTCACCCCAGTCCCTTGCAACCACTGATCGACATTCTATATCTATGGATTTGCCCAGTCTGGGTGCTAAATTCAATGGAATCATACAATAAGGATTTTGTCTTCTTTCACTTGGCATAATATAGCATGTTATCAGTATGTCATTCCTTTTTATGACTGAATTGTATTCCATTGTATGACTACATTTTATTTTTCTGTTCATCAGTTGATGGACATTTGGGATATTTCCACTTTTGGGCTAGGAATAATGCTGCAATGAACATTCATGTACAAGTTTTTGTGTGGACATGTTTTCATTTTTCTCAGGTATATATACCTAGTAGTGGACTTGCTAGCTTATTTGCTAACTCCATGTTTAACTTTGAGGAAATGCTGGATTGTTTCCAAAGAGGCTGTAGCATTTTACAGTCTACCAATAATGCCTTTTTCTTTTCTTTTCTTTTTTTTATTTTTTGGTACAGATTGAACCCAGGGACACTTTACCACTGAGCCACATCCCCAGCCCCTTTCATGTTTATTTTGAGACAGAGTGTCACTAAGTTGCTGTGGCTGGCCTCAAACTTGAGATCCTTCTACCTTAGCCTCCCAAATTATGGGGATTACAGGTGTGTGCCACCAGGTATGGCTGATAATCCCTTTTCTTAACCTAAGTTCACAAAATCACTCTGATGGGTAGTAATAGTTAATAAAACTTCAAGATCCTTTCTCTAACATATTTCTGAGTCTGGATAGGTGAAAGTGAAAGAATATATTGCCATCAAGAATCAGAATGAGGCTGGGGATATAGCTCAGTTGGCAGAGTGCATTGAATGCACAAGGTCCTGAGTTCAATCCCCAGCACCACCAAAAATAAAAAATTTACAAAAAAGAATTAGAATGAAAAGCAAGGAAATGAAGATATGCCTATCAATTATATCACCTATTGGTGAGAAAATTTAAAATTTTAGGTTGCACAAAGTACACAAATTTCTGTTGACCATACCAAGGGGGGAAAAAAACAAAAAAGAGCCAGGCATGGTGGCACATGCATACGCAATCCCATTGGCTCTGGAAGCTGAGGCAGGAGAATTGCAAGTTCCAGGACAACCTCATCAACTTAGTGAGACCCTGTCTCAAAATAAAAAAAATAAAAGAGCAGGGGATGTGGCTCAGAGGTAGAGCATCCCTGGGTTCAATCATCAGTATTGTAAAGTAAAAAAAAAAAATTTTCAAAGGTCATATGAATAAATCTTTCATAATATCAAGGAACTTCAGATCACTGCAGACCTGGGTTTTAAGGCAAGCTGGGGTACATTACGGGATTTTAAACACTTGTTTGGCACCTGACACATTAAGGAAGAATTTGCAGGTGAATTTGATTATTTTTGTTTTGTTTTTCTGGTACTGGGGACTGGACCTAGCAGTGCTTTACCACTGTGCTGCATCCCAGCTCTTCTTATTGTTTATTTTGAGACAGTTTTTTGCTAATTTGCAAGGGGCCTTGCTAAATTGCTGAGGCTGGCCTTGAGCTTTCAATCCTGCCTCAGTCTCCTGAGTACCTGGGATTAGAGTACCAGGGATTACAGGCGTGTGCCATCACACCAGACTTTGATTGGTTTTTTGACACACAAACCTGGCAACACTCTGATGAGCTTATTTTTGTGGTGTGAGCTAGAAGAGGAAGGCAAATATTTTCTGGCCCCACATTACTGGGCAGTGGGGGCTGCACTCTGTCTTTAATTCTTCTCCCTGATTTTTACATTATCCATCAGTACTTTGACTTGCTATTTTCTGTGATTCATGTGACCTGATTTTAGCCAAGCTAATACAAAGCCAGAAAGGAAAATCATTCGGGTCGTTTCTTTCATTCCATTGTCTTGCTCTGTGTCACCCCTAACTCCAAAAACCAGAAAATTTCCTGACTGGAGAATAATCTCAAGCATGAATAGCGGGAAGGTACAAGAGGAAATGGAAAAGAGGAAGAGGAAGAAGGAAGCAAACACACACACACACACACACACACACACACACATACAGAAAAAGTGAAATAGAGTTTGTCACCACAAGACAAAGGTCAAGAGGTCAAAAGTGGGGGTGGGGTGGTAAACAGCAGTAAAGCAAGAGAAATGAGCCAATGGAGCCAGGTGTGGTGGTGCATGCCTGTAACCCCAACTCAGGAGGCTAAGGCAGGAGAATTGCAAGTTCAAAGCCAGCCTCAGCAACTTAGTGAGACCCTGTTTCCAAATAAAAAATAAAAATGGCTGGGGATGTGGCTCAGTGGTTAAGCACCCCGTGGATTTAATCCTGCTTACGCCCCTCCCCACCAAAAAAAAAAGAAAGAGTAATGAGCCCATGGACTGCAGGTGTCAGCAAGGGATACTCCATGGTCCACTGAGGTCTTCATCCTCTTGGGTTGCACAATAATTCATTGGAAATGCTCAAACTGAGTTTGCAAATCCTTAAGTTTGCAAACCCCCCCAAATTTCACCAAAAATACAAGTAGTTTACAGCTTCAAAAAGTGAAATTGAAACTCAAAATGCCCTTGATAAATTGCAAAAAGAAAACAAATACAAAGTAAATAGAAGAAATCCCTTCTGGGTTATGAAATATCATGCAAATAGAAAAATCTAGTTTTTAAATATAAGAGGAATAAGCAAAGTTAGTTTGCTAATAATAAGCACTGATTCTAAAAGTAAATTAAATATAGAAATACACTAAAATATTGGATATTTATCCTCAGGAAATCTTGCCATTCAAAGTATTTCAAAGGTATTTCATCTAGTTCTGAGCATCACAATTAAAGAAGGGTGTGCAGAACTTCAAAAGAGTTCAGAGAAAAGCCACAAAGAACAAAGAGTTGAAGTAAAAGGATCTCAGAGGAAAGAATCAAGGAGTTGAAAAATTCAACTTGAAGAGGAGAAAGTTGAGATAATTTAATTGTGGTCCTTAGCTAAATGAAGAGCTTTTCATAGGTGACTGGCTACCTGTTCTATGGATGGACATGCAATGTGGAAAATTTCAATTAGATGTGGGGAATTTCCTGCCATGACCATTGATAAATAATGCAATGAGCTCCTGATCATGGACAGGAATAAGGGATATTTTTTCCAGTGGTCTTGGAAAATAGGTAAGAGTCCCATGTGTCGATTGGCTTACAGACCATGCAAAAGTCCAAGAGTTAAAGGTGGGTCAATGGGCATAGCTTAACATTCTAGAAGAATACACTCTGGTGCCTTGGTCTTGCATCACTTGCTTGGCCAAATTTCTCCCATTTTCAGAGCTTTTCATGAAATGCCTTCCCTGGCATGGAACCATTTCATCTGCAAAAAAGAGCCCTGGAAAATATGTTTTGAAGAGTGGGAATTTGTTGAACAAAAAAAGTCAGCTAAATAAGACCCATGGGTTGGGGTGGGGCAAGGCACCTCAGAGTGCATGCTGGGATGAAGGCTAATTTAAGATGTAGTCTGAATCCAGAGTGATTATCCAATTCTGAAACTAGAGTCCATATTGCATGTGGTTTTAGAGAAAAGTAGCTCCAGCTCTAGAATTCACTGAACAGGCATCTTGGGACAGAAACTTCTTTGCAACCATTATTACATCATTCTGTGACCCACCTATCCAAAATGTGACATAGAGTTAGAAACAGAATTTTAGACAGAGTTGTAATAGCTGCCTCTATTTGCCTGCCATACTGCCGCAGCTACCCTCACAATTTTAAAGTCTTGTGGGTGAGTGTTAAATCTTTATTTATTATAAAATAAATTATTCATGTCATTCTACTATACATTGAGATTTTCACAATCTTTCTGCCCACATTTAGTAAACAACTCCATTTGCATGTAATTTCTAGTTAAGTATAGGAAAGTTGTTTTTAAAGACAAAAATATAAGGCTTTAAAGCCTATTATGTCCCAATTTTGTTCCAATTTCCCACTTTTCTTGGCTCTATACAGTACATCACAATCAAGGGAAAGTTCATGTGATTAACAAAGATGGATGATTTCCCTTTACTTATAAGAAGTTTTAGAACATTTGCTTTTTTGTTACATGGTGCAGGAATAGATATTATCACAGAAAATTCAGTGAGCAAGCTTGTGTTTACAGTAGCTTGAAACTTGAAACTATACATATACATTGAAATTAAATTTGTTGATTACCTAAATATGAGTTAACAAAAATACAAAAATACAGTCTTATGCTGAAGATGTAACTCAGTGGTAGAGTGCTTGCCTAGCATGAGCAAGGTCCTGGGTTCCATTCTCAGTGGAGATATATCAGAGTGGTGGTGCATGTTTATAACCCCAGGAACTTGACTCCAGAGACTGAGGCAGGAGGATCAAAGCTCAAAGTCAACCTCAGCAACTTATCAAGGTGCTAAGAAACTAGCAAGACCAGGTCTCAAAATAAAAAAATAAAAAGGGCTGAGGATGTAGCTCAGTGGTTAAGTGCCCCTGGATTCATTCCCTGGCAAAAAAAAAAAAAAAAAAAAAAAAAAAAAAAAGAGAGAGAGAGAGAGAGAGAGAGAAAGAAAAAAGAAAAGAAAAATATTAATTTATCCTTGCAGTATGGAACTATAGGGAAGAATATTAAAGTACTAATGTGATGTAAGATATCCAAAGTTTATACTGGAAACTCGTTAAACCAAATAATTTTTAATTGAGGAACCATGTTGTTTGTCTTTACAGATCTTACTAACATATTGACAATTACACTTGTGGGTTTCTCTCTTTTTTGTAATTAGTCTTAAAAGTCTAAGACATACTAGGAGGTGTTTGATTCTCTAATAGCATGTAAGTAAATCTGAACAAACTATCCCTTTCCATATGGTACTCAGGTCTTACCTTCAAGCACTGCCATTTATGTTTTCATGATGACGGCACCCTATAGGCAATTTATTACTGAAAACATTTTTATGTAGAGTATAATGTATCAATAAAAACATGGAAAAATTATTTTAAATACTATTTCCCTATGCTCAAAGGAACCTGTCAGTAATTACTTATTACTTGGATTCAAAACTAGTTGAGGGGGTTGAGGATATAGCTCAGTGCGGAGTGTCTACATGCATGACACTTGGATTCTATCCCCAGTACTGCAAAAAAACCAACAATAAAAACTAATTGTGACATACTCTACACATGAAACCTGGGGTGTGGCACTCTGGAATAATTCTAACTCTGTCCCTTTCTTTTTTTTTTCTTATTTTTTAGTATTGTGATTTAGTCCTGGGGCACTTAACTACTGAGCAACATCCCAGTCATTTTTATTTTTTATTTTGAGACAGGGTCTCACTAAGTTGCTTAGGGCCTCACTAAATTGCTGAGGCTGGCTTTGAACTTGCAATCCTCCTGCCACAGCCTCCCAAGTCACTGGGCTTACTGGTTTGTGCCACTGCACTTTGCACTGTCCCTTTCTTGTCATGAGTTTTGGGAAAAGACACCATGATATCTGGTAGGTTCAAATTAACTGTTTTGCCAACACATAGGTAAGCAGCATTAAATCTGAACAGATGTTACCTCAGAGACAAATCTCTCTGGAATTGGTTAGGGAGTTTTTGGGTTATCATAGTTGTTAGGAATTCTTGCTTTGAAGTGATTATACAGTTTCAGAGAGTAAATCTTTCAATAAGTGTATTTTGGATTTCTCTTTTCGATCATTAAAGCAAGCTGCAGATTATCTTCATAACTGAGAATATTAGTTTGGATAACACATAGATGGTTGTCCCACAATTGTGCCTGGGTTGCTGTTCCAATGAGAGAAAAATCATGGAGTCCTTTGCAGTGCCTCTGAACACCTGTTTTAGCTAACTAGGTTAAGGGGCATGGGAGCAGGTGTTCCAGGCTAAGGAGCAGACTCGGGAGTTTGCTGCCATGTTATTCTGCGGAGACACTCCTGCTCCCACTGTAAAGGGTCTTTCCTGACAAGAATTACAGGAGGAAGATGGATCGAATGTTTGCTCCACACACAGTGGACACCAAGCAATTGTTAAATATATGTCCAATTGAAAAGGTTAAACAAATCTAAATCTTTGTTACATAAATTAAAAGTAGGGCTGGGAATATAGCTTAGTTGGTAGAGTGCTTGCCTTGCAAGCACAAGGCCCTGGGTTCGATCCCAACACTGCAGAAAAAAAAAAAAAAGTAAACTTTAAGGGTAAGGTCTCATATAGTCTTAATGATCAAGCCATAAAACAAAGAAAAAAATAAAACAAGCAAACAACAACAAAAAAAACCCATATTCCAATTAGTAATATCTCATTTGTTATTTTTTTAAATTTATTTTTAATGTAAACAAATGGGATACATGTTGTTTCCGTTTGTACATGGAGTAACAGCATACCATTTGCATATTCTTACATTTACATAGAGTAATGATGTTTGATTCATTTCGTTATTTTTTTCCTTCCCCCCCACCCCTCCCTCCTCTCATTTCCCTCTACACAGTCCCTCCTTCCTCCATTCTTGTCCCCCTTCCACCCTCCATTATGTGTCATCATACGCTTATCAGTGAGATCATTCCTCTTTTGGATTTTTGAGATTGGCTTATCTCACTTAACATGATATTCTCCAATTTCATCCATTTGCCTGCAAATGCCATAATTTTATTATTCTTGATAGCTGAATAATATTCCATTGTATCCATGTACCACAGTTTCTTTATCCATTCATCAATTGAAGGGCATCTAGGTTGGTTCCACAGTCTAGCTATTGTAAATTGAGCAGCTATGATATTGATGTGGCTGTATATCTGTAGTATGCTGATTTTAAGTCCTTTGGGTATAGCTGAGGAGTGGGATAGCTGGGTCAAATGGTAGTTCCATTCCACGTTTTCTATGGAATCTCCACACTGCTTTCCAGAGTGGCTGCACTAATTTGCAGTCCCACCAGCAATGTAAGAGTGTACCTTTTCCCCCACATCCTCGCCAACACCTATTGTTGCTTGTATTCTTGATAATGACCATTCTAATTGGAGTGAGATGGAATCTTAGTGTAGTTTTGAATTCCATTTCTTTTATTACTAAAGATGGTGAACATTTTTTCATATGTTTGTTGATTGCTTGTAGATCTTCTGTGAAGTGTCTTTTCATATCCTTAGGCCATTTGTTGATTGGGTTATTTGTATTCTTGGTGTAGAATTTTTTGAGTTCTTTATATATTCTGGAAATTAGTGCTCTATCTGAGGTATGAGTGGCAAAGATATTCTCCCACTCTGTAGGCTCTCTCTTTGCATTGCTGATAGTTTCCTTTGCTGAGAGAAAGCTATTTAATTTGAATCTATCCCAGATATTGATTCTTGCATTTATTTCTTGTGCTATGGGAGTCCTGTTAAGGAAGTCTGATCCTAAGCCAACAAGGTAAAGATTTGGACATACTTTTTCTTCTATAAGATGCAGGGTCTCTGGTCTGATTTCAAGGTCCTTGATCCACTGTGAGTTGATTTTTGTGCAGGGCAAGGGATAGGGGTTTAGTTTCATTCTGTTGCATATGGATTTCCAGTTTTCCCAGCACCATTTGTTGAAGAGGCTATCTTTTCTCCATTGCATATTTTTGGCACCTTTGTCTCATATTAGAAAATTGTATTTATTTGGGTTTGTGTCAGTGTCCTCTATTCTGTACCATTGATCTACCTGACTATTTTGTTGCCAATACCATGCTGTTTTTGTTACTATTGCTTTGTAGTATAGTTGAAGTTCTGGTATTGCGATACCCCCTGCTTCATTCTTCCTGCTAAGGATTGCTTTAGCTATTCTGGGTTTCTTATTCTTCCAGATGAATTTCATGATTGCTTGCTCTATTTCTGTGAGTACGTCTTTGGGATTTTAATTGGAATTGCATTGAATCTATATAGCACTTTTGGTAGTATGGCCATTTTGACAATATTAATTCTTCCTATCCAAGAACATGGGAGATCTTTCCATCTTTTAAGGTCTTCCTTAATTTCTTTCTTCAGTGTTTTGTAGTTTTCATTGTAGAGATCTTTTACCTCTTTGGTTAGATTGATTCCCAACTATTTTATTTTTTTTGAGGCTATTGCAAATGGAGTTGTTTTCCTCATTTCTCTTTCAGCTGTTTTGTCGCTTGCATATAAAAATAGATTTATGCGTGTTGATTTTATAGCCTGGTATTTTCCTGAATTCATTGATGAGGTCTAGAAGTTTTCTGGAGGAGGTTTTCGGATCCTCTAATTATAGAATAATGTCATCTGCAAATAGTGACAGCTTAAGTTCCTCTTTTCCTATTCGTATCCCTTTAATTTCTTTAGTCTGCCTAATTGCTCTGGCTAGAGTTTCAAGGACAATGTTGAATAGAAGTGGTGAAAAAGGACATCCCTTTCTTGTTCCTGTTTTTAAAGGGAATGGTTTCAGTTTTTCTCCATTAAGAATGATGTTGGCCATGGGCTTAGCATAAATAGCCTTTACAATGTTCATGTATGTTCCTACTATCCCTATTTTTTCTAGTGTTTTGAGCACGAAGGAGTGTTGTATTTTGTCAAATGCTTCTTCTGCGTCAATTGAAATAACCATATGATTCTTATCCTTAAGTCTATTGCCATGATGGATTACGTTTATTGATTTACAGATGTTAAACCATCCTTGCATTCCAGGGATGAACCCCACTTGATCATGGTGCACAATTTTCTTAATATGTTTTTGGATACGGTTTGCCAATATTTTGTTAAGGATCTTTGCATCTATATTCATCAAGGATATTGGTCTAAAATTTTCTTTCCTTGATGTGTCTTTTCCTGGTTTGGGTATGAGGGTGATATTAGCTTCATAGTATGAGTTAGGCAGGGTACCCTCCTTTTCTATTTCCTGGAATACTTTGAGAAGTATTGGAATGAGTTCTTCTTTGAAGGTATTGTAGAACTCGGCTGAGAATCCGTCTGGTCCTGGGCTTTTCTTGGATGGTAGATTTTTAATGACTTCTTCTATTTAATTGCTTGTTGTCCTCCTGCTTCAGTTTGTGAGGAGCATATGTCACTAGAAATTTGTCAATGTCCTCGGTACTTTCTATTTTGTTGGAATACAGATTTTCAAAGTAGCTTCTCATTATGTTCTGTATCTCAGTGGTGTCTGTCGTGATATTTCCTTTTGCATCATGTATTTTAGTAATTTGAGTCTTCTCTCTCCTTCCCTTTTTTAGTGTGGCTAAGGGTTCATCTATTTTGTATACTTTCTCAAAGAACAAACTTTTTGTTTTGTCAATTTTGAATAGTTTCATTTGTTTCAATTTCATTGATTTCAGCTCTGATTTTAATTATTTCCTGTCTTCTACTACTTTTGCTGTTATTCTGTTCTTCTTTTTCTAGGGCTTTGAGCTGGAATGTTAGGTCATTTAATTGTTGACTTTTCATTCTTTTCTGGAATGTGCTCCATGCAATGAACTTTCCTCTTAGTACCGCTTTCATAGTGTCCCAGAGATTTTGATATGTTGTATCATCATTCATTGACCTCTAAGAATTTTTTAATCGCCTCCCTGATGTTTTTTGTTATCCATGTTTCATTCAATAGCATATTATTTAGTCTCCAAGTGTTGGAGTAATTTCCCTTTTTTATTTTGTCATTGATTTCTACCCTCAGTCCATTATGATCTCATAGAACACAAGGCAGTATTTCTATTTTTTTGCATTTCTGAAGGGCTGCTTTGTGGCATAACACGTGGTCTATTTTTGAGAAGTTTCCATGTACTGCTGAGAAGAAAGTGTATCTGCTCATTGATGGATGGAATATTCTATATATGTCTATTAAGTCTAGGTTATTGATTGTGTTATTGAGTTCTATGGATTCTTTGGTTGGATTTTGTTTGGAAGATCTATCTAGTAGTGACAGCGGTGTGTTAAAGTTGCCCAGAATTATTGTGTTGTGGTCTATGTGATTCTTGAAATTGAGAAGGATTTGATGATGTACAGGGATGCACCATTGTTTGGGGCATAAATATTTACTATCGTTATGTCTTCCTGATTTATGGTTCCCTTAAGCAATAAGAAATGTCCTTCTTTATCCCTTTTGACTAACTTTGGCTTGAAGTCCACTTTATCTGATGTAAGGATGGAAACACCCACTTTTTTACTGAGTCCATGTGTGTCGTAGGTTTATTCCCATCCTTTCATCTTTAGTCTGTGGATGTCTTTTTCTATGAGATGAGTCTCTTGCAGGCAGCATATTGTTGGATCTTTCTTTTTAATCCATTCTGCCAGTCTCTGTCTTTTGATTGATGAGTTTAGGCCATTAACATTCAGGGTTATTATTGAGAAATGATTTGTATTCCCAGTCATTTGGCTTATTTTTGGTTTTTAATTTGGCTTGGTTTCTCCTTTGAGTGGGTTTTCTCTAAGGTAGTTCCTCCCTTTGCTGACCTACATTGTTGTTTTTCATTTCCTCCACATGGAATATTTTGTTGAGATCATTCTGTAGTGCAGGCTTTCTATTTGTAAATTCTTTTAACTTTTGTTTATAATGGAAGGATTTTATTTCATCTTCAAATCTGAAGGTTAGTTTTGCTGGGTATAGGATTCTTGGTTGGCAACCATGATCTTTCAGAGCTTGAAATATGTTGGTCTAGGCCCTTCTAGCTTTTAGAGTCTGGGTTGAGAACTCGGCTGCTATCCGTATTGGTCTCCCCCTATATGTAATCTGATGCTTTTCTCTAGTGGCCTTCAAAATCCTATCTTTATTTTGAATGTTAAGCATTTTCATTATAATGTGCCTTGGTTTAGATCTGTTGTGATTCTGTGCACCTGGTGTTCTGTAAGCCTCTTGAATTTGATTTTCCATTTCATTCTTCAGGTTTGGGAAATTTTGTGATATTATTTCATTGAAAAGGTTGTTCATTCCTTTGGTTTGTATCTCTGTGCCTTCCTCAATCCCAAAAATTCTTAAATTTGATCTTTTCATGATGTCCCATAGTTCTTGGAGATTCTGTTCATGATTTCTTACATCTTCTCTGTTTGGGCAACTTTGTTTTCAAGATTAAATATTTTGTCTTCATTGTCTGAGGTTCTGTCTTCCAAATGGTCTAGTCTGTTGATGATGCTTTCCATTGAGTTTTTTATTTTGTTTATTGTCTCCTTCATTTCGAGGATTTCTGTTTGTTTGTTTGTTTGTTTGTTTTTTGTTTTTGAGAATCTCTCTTTGTTCAAATGATCTTTTGCTTCCTGCAAGTGCTCTTTCAGCTTATTGGTATTATCATTCATTGCCTGCATTTGCTCTCTTATCTCATCCTTTGCTTCGCGAATCATCTTAATCATGTATAATCCGAAGTCCTTTTCTGACATTTCTTCTAACATACTGTCATTGGATTCTATTAATATAGAATTTAGATTTGTTTGGATCATTTTCTTCCCTTGTTTTTTCATGTTGTTCATGTATCTTCCCCTCTAGCGCTGCAGATCTGGGGTATTGGTTTCCCCCTATAGCATTTCCCCCTATAGGATTATAGTGGCCCTATAGGTTTCCAAAACCCTTTCTTTAAGGGGAGATCAATATTAGCAGTGCCCAAATCAGACACTATGCTGTCCTAGACCAAATAGCCGCTATGGGGACAATAACAAAATTGTCATAATAAAAAAAAAAGAGTTCAAATATTATCTTCAGTAAAACAAACAGGTTTGCAATAAGGTCTGCAGTTTCTAATGGAGGACAAAGAGGGATGTAGAATGTGACTGTTAATGGGATAAGGAAAGAATATACCGAAGTTCTAGAAAATAGGGTGAGAGTGTAATCAAAAGAAATCGTATGTTAGCATGCAAAAAAGGGAGAAAGAGACTCTGAGGGAACAGGTAAACAAAAGGAAAAGAGAGCAAGAAAAGTAAAGAAATAAAAACAATTTTCTTTAAAAAGGAGAAAAAGGAAAATCTACTGTATAATAGTCATATACTAATGAAACCTCCCAGTGTTCAGTAGCCTGATGCATGAGAGGTACCTGACAATGAGCTTCAAGCCTCCAGCAGGTGTTGCAGGATGGGATTTGCCCCACCCAAAGATCAGAGCTAACGCTTCCAGGATTATCCAAGATGGCCGCTCTGGCTTCGAAATGTGTTGGCAAATGGGGAGCTGCAGCTCAGGGGTGGACGTGGTCAGCTGGAGGTCCTAGAGACAGGATGCAGTTGATCCGGCAGGGGTCCTGGAGGCCCGGTGTGTTTGGTGTAGTTGTGGGATCCTGGAGGCTTGGTGCAATCAGTCATTCTGGGGTCCCGGTGTTAGGGTGCAGTCAGTTGGTCTGAGGGTCCTGGCAGCAGGGAGCAGTCAGTCGATGTGAGGGCCCCAGAGGCAGGGAGTGATCGGTCGGGCTGAGGGATCTTGGAGACGGGGCTCAGTCAGTCTGGCCAGGCGTCCAACGGGGCCTGGCTGTTGTCTCAAAATGGCGGCAGCCACGTGTAATTAAACCTGCACTTACTGTAACAGTGAACTTCCAGGCAGCAGCAGGCAGTTGGTGCTCCACTGGCGGTTGGTGATCAGTTTGCTGACTGTTGTCGGACGATCAGGAGGTGAACCTCGAGTGTTGGGTGATAGATAGGAGTAAGGCAAGTGATGGACCTCTCGTTTGTTATTTGATGATTACTATAGGCCACTTTTAAAGACCCTGAGCAAATCTTTTATGATTTCACATTAAAGTTCCTACAAAGTTTATAGAATAGTTTAATGAAATAATAATAGAAAGTAAAAAAGATGTTTATATATATCTTTCTTGGCAAGAATTCTTTCATTTTTTTTCTTCCTTTGATACTGAGGAGTAATTCCAGAGGTGCTTTACCACTAAGTTACATCCCCAATCCATTTCATTTTGTTTATTTGTTTGTTTGTTTTGAGACAGGGTCTGGCTAAATTGATAAGGCTGACCTTGAAATTGCAACCCTCCTGTCTCAGTCTCCAGTGTCACTAGGAGTACTATTTTGCACATAGCAAGGATTATTTATTTTAAAAAAGACTACCTATATTGAGTGATACTCAAATTGATCAATAATAATGATAATGGACAACAATTATATCAAGATATCAGGACCTTAACAAATGTATACATCAGCCAAACAGCACATGCCTGTAATCTCAGCTACTCCTAAAGCTGAGGCAGGAGGATCATGAGCTTGAGGCCAGACTCAGCCAATTGGTGAGACCCTGTCCCAAAATAAAAAATTAAAATGCCTTTGGATATAGCTAAGTGGAATAGTACCCCTGGATTCAATCCCTGCTACAAATAAACAAAGAAACAACAACAACAACAAAAAAAAACCACATCATTTTAAGATTCCTTAGGCATTTAAAGGTGTTCTATCTAATATGTTGAACCCAACGTTCTTCAAACACACACATAGCAGAGTAAAAGACCTGGGTTCCTTTTTCTCTCTGCTGTGATTTTATAGCACCATCAGAATTGCATAGCACATTTGAGTCATTCAATGAATGGAGACAATGCCCCTGTACCCTGTCATCTTAAACGTCTCATGGCCTTGCTCTTTTTCACTCCTTTACAGAAAAAGGCCTCAGATTTATCCAGAGGGCCTTGAAACCATTTGGTTTTTGATCATCTATTTTTTATGATGGCAATATTTTTTTTCAACATGGATATAAATTCTTAGGGAGCAAGGAAATAATTTTACCCCTAGGCCCAATCTAGTTCTCCATATAAATGTTATATTTTATTATGTATCACACCCTCCTGATGGCTAGGAGTCTACAACAATTTGTCTCAGAAAAAATTACAGTTCATCTTGATAACAGTAATTGCTATCCCTATGCACCCACCCTGAAAATGAACAGATAACTCTCGAAGTAAAAACCCCACAATTGGTAGTTCAGCAAGGAAGTTGAGTATAAGAATTAAAGCCCTGGAACTTGAAGTCAAAGTATTTAATTTCCAATTCCTTCTCAACCCTTTGCAAACTTTGCAGGCTGAGGTGAATCATATAACCTCTCTCTGCCTTAATTTCTTCAGTTGAAAATGGGATGACAATGGTAATGATAACCATCTAAGTGGATTGGTATGAAGATTAAATGCAGTGTACTTGGAATAAGAAAGAACACTCAGCCAGCATGGTGGTACATGCCTGTAATCCTAGCAACTCTGGAGGCTTAGGCAGGAGGATCAGAGTTCAAAGCCAGCCTCAGAAAATTAGTGACACCCTGAGCAACTTAGCAAGACCCTATCTCAAAATAAAATATAAAAGAAGGGTTGGGGATGTGGGGTTTGGCTCAGTGGTTAAGCATCCCTGGATTCAATCCCTGGGACAAAAAAAAAAAAAAAAAAAGAAAAGAAAAAAAGATAAATTGTGGAGAATTATCAACTTGATATGGGATCTCAGAAAAAAGACACAGGTGGTAAGGGAGCAATAGAAAAGTGGGTTCAGAAGTGGTTTTGCAGAATAGGAAACAGATTTTTTGCTACCTTAGCAGTCACATAGCATGACTGATTGACTGATTGGTACAAGGGATTGAATCCAGGGGCACTCAATCACTGAGTCACATCCTCAGCCCTTTTTTGTATTTTGTTTAGAAACAGGGTCTCACTGAGTTGCTTAGGACCTTGCTAAATTGCTGAGGCTGGCTTTGAACTCTAATCCTCCCGCCTCAGCCTCCTGAGCCACTGGGATTACAGGCATGCAACATCATGCCTGGTTTATTTCATTCTTAAATTCTCAAAAACCTCAGTTTCTTCATCTTTAAAATGGGTATAATCTTTTTTGCAGTATTGTTGAGAAGAGTAAGGTAACATGTATAAAGAGGCCCAGGCAGCGGGGCACAGTGGCACATACCTGTAATCCCAGCAGCTCAGAAGGTTGAGGCAGGAAGATCAAGAGCTCAAAGCCAGACTCAGCAATAGCAAGGCCCTAAGCAACTCAGTGAGACCCTGTTTCTAGATAAAATACAAAAAAGGGCTGGGGATATGACTCAGTGATGGAGTGCCCCTGAGTTCAATCCCCGGTACCAAAATAAATAAATAAATAAATAAAAAATAAAAGCCCATGCAGTGTGGTGCATTGGAATTCAAGAAATAATCAATTCTCTTTTTTATTGATATTATTACAAGTTATATATATATGTATGCACACATATATATGTACTATATATATAATTGTGATATATCAAACATTTAGTGAAAGCCATCAACAGACAAAAACAAATATATCAAAGAACAAATGAAGAGGAATAGTAATTTGTTAGCTGTAAAGATTAAATTTGTAGAAAGATTTTGAGCTGTACTTCTGCAACTTATGCAATGGCCTGATTAATTCAGGAGAAACCTTAGTATTATTTAAATACCCAGCAATAGAAGAAAACACAGAGGGGCTTGTGCAATGTGAGAGGACTATTGACTACCCAGCTCTGGAGTTCTAGGTAGCCAGTGATATATTTTAATGTATCAATAATTCAGAAGAATGTGGGTTTGTTTTTTATGTTTGCTTTTGGGGGTTACTGAAAACACATTTGCAATTAAGCCACAGTGAGTAGGCAAACATTTGTTAAAATGGCAAAAGTTGGTCTAGCCTTGGGTACCTCTCAAGTGAACCCCACCAAAGCAAAGTCTTCTCTCTCCCAGCAAATGTAGGCCATACAGGTGACACCCAGGCACTCAATAATGTATGCCAGATGAATGAAAATCTCAGAAGGCAGTTGTAAAAAATGACCAGCAAAAGTATTTTAAAATATCAACCTGGAAAGAAAATCAATTCTAATAAACTCCATGCTCTTGGGCTCAAATATTATGAAGGTAAAGTCTTCGAAAATGGAATGAGCATGGGGCAGAGAATAGTGAACGACATTGATCAAAACCTGAAAACCTCCCAGGCATACACACAGGCCACAGACAAATTGATTAACTGCTGTATCACCCTCAGGACTCCCAAATTAACTGGCAGCATTGTGTAAACAATTTCTAAAGGCAAAGATAATACCATTTGGTCGAATTAGCATTTTCAGTAAAGAACAAAAGTCAAAATTGAAAGGGAATTGACTTTCATTTTTTGGCAAAAGATTACCTTAGACAAATAATTAGCTCATTTTAAAGAAAAAAAAAACATTTTTTAGGCTTTCATGTCAATAATGCATACAAAGAATTTTATTCAAATAGTTGTATATAGTTATCTTTTCAAAAAATCCTGATTGTTTTTAATTAAGTGACACACATTTTTAATTTTCAAATAGTCTAAAATAGGGTCATCTTAAAACTTCAGAATCAAGTAGAAAAAAACCCCTCAGACCTCATTTTAAATGAAGTCGAAGTTGTGAACCTGGGTAATCTGTGTTGAATCATTTTTCTTCATCTACCTGGAATGGTAATAAATTTATTATTTGCTACTTATGAAATTTCCAAAGGAAACATCTATCATTTGAATTTTGCATAGAGAGAGCCTTTTGTTTTTATTTTAATAATGAAAAAACATGCAGAGAGCCACATAAATGAGGCAGCATCTCAACTATCTCAGGCAATAAGAACAACAACGATTATCACCCTGTCCTGCGGGTGGGGGAGGAGCACACAGGGTTTTCAGGAATTTGGTTCTCAGCTACCAGAAGAGAGGCTTCCAGATTTGTCCATCATGAAAACAACGGCCATGTCTGCCAATGTTCCCCAGGCATCCCAGACTCTGAACACAGCCCTTACCAGAACTTTCGTAGCTTTCTTGAGGGATAGTTTGCTTCCAGTTGAGTTAATGTGGCTCTAAACTCTTCAGGCTCAAGTTTCCCAAGATATAATAAGAGGAAATGTGTGCACACACATATTAAAAAATAAGCAAAAATTGTATAAATAGTGTGTCTTCACACAAATACCAAAATCAATTCTAAGAGGAACAGAATGGAACCAGGGAATAAGAATTGGCATTTGCTAAACAGGGCTGTGTGAGAGCAGATTCTTTGAAAATGCTGAAAGAGGCTCGTGGTACCTATTCTGGCTCTGGGGCAAGTTCCTAATTACTTTTTTCCAGTGAGAACACTCTCTGTGTAACAAATGAAGAAGGTAAAGTTCTTCACAACTAACTCCAAATTCCATTCCCCTCATTTTGATGGGAACACTCTCCCCTACTCTCAAATGGTCTCAGATTTACTTTTGGGACTACTCGGGTTGTTAGCAGTGGTCTTGGTCTTCAGGACCTACTTCCCAGACAGGGGAAGTAGGCAATGGTAAAATGCACTCTCACAGGAAACATATGATTGGGAATTTTCCAAATGGGCCTGATTATTCTCCCATCCCCATGCAATTGTACCTCCAAACTAATCAAATTTAGATAGAAATGCTTGAAAATGTGATCATCCTATAGGTAAGCGCATTCCAATATGGGGCCTAGTCTCCACGTGCACATGCATTTTGTTTTGGTCCACTGTTCAAAAGTGATGCTAATCAAGTTTGAGGAAAGTAAAATTGTTCTATGGCTACAGGCCCTTTGTGCATGCAGGAAATAGCGCCCTTCCCATGCACTAGGTAGAGACAATGCAGGATGTCCCCAGAATCACAAACCAACTTCCCTTGCTTCCAACTCTGCACTTCAAAAGGCAATCATCACAGTAGCATCCCAGAGCAAGAGGAGAAAAATTCTCCTTACCCGTTTCTCCCACAGCTGACAGAAAACCCAGGCTGCTCGAGGCCAGGCAACTGGGCTTCTCAGAGCCACTTGATCAAGGGGACAAGAAAAGCTGAAGTCATCCTTGCCTGTTTGCTTTCTCCCCAGCAACCTCTCCCAGGATTTTTCTCACAAAGCACTCTCCTATTCTCTAATCTTCTCACCAGGAAAACCGGCACACACCAAATGACTTCCACAGAAGTGCCTCTCCAGTGGAGCGAAGAGGGGAGGGCACAAGAGCTGTGCTTACTGTTTTAATTCCTGCCAGGCCAATCCTCAGAGAGGTCTTGAACCCAGCCCTCTGGACTCCTCATTGATTGCATCACAAATATGCAGCACGAGAATAGGCCGGCCGCGACCAACATCCAGGTGTGATTGGCCTGCTCCTGTGCCTTCCAGATGTGGATTCCCAGGGACCGAAAGGGGACGCCTCAGCTTGGAACTTTATTTGAGTTTTACACCCCTTTAATACTACACCAGCCCCAGAGCACACAGATTTTAAGCAAATTATGTCGCAATTAGTTGGAAGCTCCCAAGATTTACCTACCACTTTAAGAGCCCTTGACAATGTATAGCAGCTGTTTGTTTTTAATTCATCCCCAAACTGGAAATAAGCTGCAGATATCAAGAAAAAAAATGGAAAAGCTAATATGGAAATGTGTATCTACTTGACCTGTCAAAGATACTGAGGATTGCTATTTTCACAAAGATTTGTTTTTTTTTTATCATGTCTTTAAAATATTAAAAGAAAGGTAAATTTTAGCTAAGTTATAAGGCATGACATTTTTTAAAAAGATATAAAGTTTACCTTATCTTCCCAGGACAGGATTCTCAGTTCCAATTTCAAAATCATATTCACACCTTACAAATTTAAATATGTTCCTAATTTAAGACAAATATCTTAAAGATATTTCCAACATGCTATAAGCAACCTGGAATACCCCCTTTCTCTTCCAGTTTTTACAAAGAAGACTTACCTCTTTATTACGTCATTTAAAACCCCCAAATGAATAAATCACAAAGGAGACAAGCAGATGGCACAGTTCTACATTTTGCAAGGAGGGCTGTTTGCCTTGGAGTCATCATTTCTAAGGAATTGCACTGTGCTTGTGTCTCTGTTGGGCAGCACACCACTGGGCCTTTGAAACAAGATGAATTGCCTTCACACCACCAGCTCCCCTACATACTAACACTTCAGAATGCCCAGCTGGGGCATGCTGCCTCTTTCCCTCATGACCCTGCATAGAATCAGAGGTGAGGGTTTGATGGATGAGTTTCCCAAGAGACAAAGCAATCTGTGACATCACAGTTCTGGCTGCACCCCCACCCCAGTCTCCCATCCTGCCTCTTCTCTCCATAAACAAAATTTCCTCTGCTTGGTGACAAAGTCATCTCAACAGCAAAAATGTGTTCAGGGTGCACAGCAAATGCTGTAAATTATCTGTCCTTCTTAACTGTGTGTGTGTGTGTGTGTGTGTGTGTGTGTGTGTGTGTGTGTGTGTGTATGTGTGTGTGTTTTGTTGGGAATGGAACCCAGGGCCTCATGCATGCTAGACAAGCACTCTACCACAGAGCTATACCTGTAGCCCCCTTGACTTCAATTTTCTGATTCCATTTTTTTGGGAAAATGGAAGTAGGATGAGATATGAATGTACTGGTTAGAGAATTCAGGCAAAACAAAATTGCAGAATGCAATATGACAAAAGTCTATATTGTGAACACAGAATAATAACCTTCAAAGCAAGTATTTTGCTCTTCGTATCATTTTGTTTTTTTGTAACACTACTAAACACCTGCACACTGATACTAAAGTCTTTCTGTGACATGTAAATTTTAGAGATTTTAAATGAAATTACATGTAGCAAGGCAGGATGATGCATGCCTGTATCCCAGCAGCTCAGGAGGCTTAGGTAGGAGGATTGCAAGTTCAAAGCCAGCCTCAGCAAAAAGCGAGGCACTAAGCAACTCAGTGATACCCTATCTTTAAATAAAATACAAAATAGGACTGGGGATGTGGCTCAGTGGTTGAGTGCCCCTGAATTCAATCCCTGGTACCCCCCAAAAAATATATGTAAACAACTACAAAGATATTTAAAGTGTCTATATAAGGACTTTCAGACTTACCAAAGTGGAGCTCACTTAATAACATATTTTCTTTTTTCTTTTTCCAGTACTGGGGAATTAACCTAGGGATGCTCTACTATTCAGCTATATCCCCAGCCATTTTTTCATTTTTATTTAAAGACAAACTCTCACTAAATTGCTAAGGTTGGCTTCCAATTTGTGTCCCTCCTGTCTCGGACTCCCAATCTCTAGAATTACAATCATAGTGCCCATCTACAATAGTTTCTTATGGCAGAAGGAGTGAAGGTGGTGGACAGGACAGAAATAGACATGACATACTTCTTTTACTCATCCTTTTATGTTGAGATTGACAAACACTGACCCTTGGCCTGTGTTGGTAAATAAAGGTTTTTGTAGAACACAGCCACACCCATTCATTTTCATATTGTCCCTGGCAATATTTGTGCCACAATAGTAGAGATCAGTGGTTGCTGAAGCTGAAATGTTTATTTACCATTTAACCCTTTACAGAAAACAACAACAAAAAAATTTGCTGACCACTACCCTGTGTGATAAGTTTTAACATAATGCAAAGTGAGAACCAAAGAGGACAGATAGACTTCCCAGGTTCCTGCTTTGAAAGGGCTCAAGCTGTGACCAGAATATAGTACTTGGGTTCAAGTTCTTACTCTCTCTGCCTCATGACTTAACTTACTTGGACTTGCTTTCTTCCTCTATATAAAGTGATGAAAATAAGACTGCCATCTTTGTTTTGTTATAAGGATTAAATGAAACAATGAAACAAGTGGGAAATTAAACCACTATACAAACCTCAACTATTAGTATTATTCATATTATTATATTGGAAGGTGCTAGGTAATACACACATGTAATTAGTGAGTATAACTGATATCAGAACAGTGATGTGCTTTAACAATTTGCAGCTCTTAATACAAAAACATTGCCTTTCAACTCTTTTCTACATACCATTTTTAGGTAGTAATTATATTGGCAATGGCCACATAGTAACTCATGCTTCAGGCTGCCATTGTATCTATTCATTTGACAGTATGGATTTTGAGGTAAAGCTCTACTTAGGACAATGTCATCTGACTGCAGTAGGATTATTTGGTCTTCAGAAAGCTCAAGGGAAATTTCTAGACTTGAAGGTACCTTAAGTATTAACATAAAATTCATCAATAAAGATAAAATTACTGTTCTATGAAGAATGGTATATTAGGTGACCAAGTGGATTTGGGATCTGTTTGGAATGTATATATGAGAAACACAAAATCAGGCTCCAAGTAAGTCTCTCACCTTCAAAATATATATTCGCACTGTCAATTTTTTCTTAATTTAAATATTTGAAAGCATTGTCTTGAACTTAAAACTTAGAACTTCTGCCAGGTGTGGTGGCCACTCTGGAGGCTGAGGCAGGAGGATTGCAAATTCAAAGCCAGTCTCAGCAAAAGCAAGGTGCTAAGCAATTCAGTTGAGACCCTGTCCCTCAATAAAAATACAAAATAGGACTGGGGATGTGGCTCAGTAGCTGAGTGCCCCTATACCCCTACGTTCAATCCCCAGTACCAAAAAAAAAAAAAAAGTTAGAACTTCTTTTTGACAGAACTATCAGTGAGTTTTCTGTACTCAGTGATCTTTCCTTTGCAGTCATTGAATTTGTTTTTTTGTTTGTTTGCATTTTGTTTTGTTTGTTTGTTTGTTTGTTTGTTTGTTTGTTTTTTGGAGGTGATAGAGATTGAACCCAGGGCTTTGTGCATGCAAGGCAATCACTCTACCAACTGAGTTATATCCCCAGCACCTTTAGTTGTTGAATTTGTAGCAATTGATTTTACCAAAGCATTTGAAAAGATTTGAGGTATAATTGTCTTTCTTTTTCTTATTTATTTATTTATTTATTTATTTATTTATTTATTTATTTATTTATTTATTTATTTATGTGGGGTTGGGGATGGAACCCAGGACCTTGCATATATTAGGGAAGTATTCTTCCACTGATCTATATCCCCAGACCTTTTTATTTTTTATTTTGAGACAAGGTCTCGCTATCTTCCCAGACTGGCCTAGAGATTACCATCCTCCTATCTCAGCCTCCCAACTCTCTGGGATTACAGGTTTGTGGCATCATGCCAGGTTTACACATACTATTGTATTCAGAGATGTATTCATAAGGGATGTTTGTATTTGGAAAGCAACTTTGTAATGATATGAAGCTCTAAAAATAAGAAATTGGCTACAACTTTAAAAATAAGGTAGTTTGCTTGTCCTGTTGTCCACTGCTGTGCAATGATCTACCCAGTTACTTAGTGACTTAAGAAAAGCCACAGACATTTTGTTCACAAATCTGTGATTTTGGAAGGGTTCAGTTGGTACAGCTGCCTCTTCTGTATTTCTCATAAGCTACTGTGGATTGAAGGCTAGATACTGGAGTCATCTGATGACTTTCTCATCAGGCGCTGACAGTCGATGCTGGCTGATGCCTGAGACCTCAGTTGGGCTATCAGCTAGAACAGCTACCCGCATCCTCTCCATATAGTTTGGGCTTTCTCACAACATGCTAGCTGTGTTCCAAGGTCAGAGTCCCAAGAGATGGTTAGGCAGAAGTAGTATCACCTTTTACTGTCTCTTGGAATTCATAGTGTCACATACGCTAGATTGAGGCAGCCATCAAACTTCACCCAAGTTCAAGGCAAATGGGCATAGATTCTCCCTCTTGCTGGGGCACAGCAATGTTCAAAAAGTGTGAAGGGTGGGGCTGGGGATGTAGCTAGTTGTAAATATTTTGGGGTATGGGGTGTGTTGGGATGGGGATTAAACCCAGGCTGAGTCACACCCCCAGCCCATTTTTTAATTTTATTTAGAGAAATGGTCTCACTAAGTTGTGTAGGGCTTCACTAAATTGTTGAGGCTGACTTTGAACTGCAATCCTGCCTCAGCCTCCTGAGTAGCTGGGATTACAGGTGTGCACCACCATGCCCAGCTAAATTCACCCATCTTAAATGACTTTTAGTTGATTTACCAAGTTATACAACCACCACAAAAATTCATTTTAGAACATTTCCATCACCCCAACAAGACCCTTTGTGCCAATTTATAGTCAGTACATTTTCTATCCCCAGCACCAAGCCACTCCTTCCTTATAGATTTGTCTTTCTGGACATTTCAAATAAATGAGATCATATAATACTCAGTCTTTTGTTTTTGCTTTTTTTCACAAAAGGCAAACTCTTTTTAAGCTTTATCCATATTGTAACATTTATTGCTAAATAATGTTCTATTATATACTTATGCCACAATTTCTATCTTGTCGGTTAAAATAAATATTGTGTCATTAATATTTTGTGTCATTAAAACTTCATGCAGCTGGTTGTGGTGGTGCATGCCTGTAATCTCGGCAACCCTGGAGGCTAAGAGGAGAATGGCAGGTTCAAGGCCAGCCTCAGCAACTTATTGAAGCGCTATATACAACTCAATGAGATTCTGTCTCTAGTTAAAATATAAAGAAGGGCTGGGGAAAGGACTCAGTGGTTAAGCGCCCCTGGGTTCAATTTCCAATACCAATAAATAAATAAATAAAATAAAATAAAAAGGGCTGGAGATGTAGCTGAGTGGGTAAGTGCCCCTGGATTCAATCCCCAGTACCAAAAGAAAAGACCTTCATGCAAATTCTCATTTCAATTGCCAAAGTAGTTCCTCATACCATAATGTATTAATCATTTTTCCTATTTCTGTGTATTTCCTATTATAAATAATACTATGTTGGTGGAAGTTGGGCTCTCTGAAACCAGATGCTGAGATGGAATTTGAGGTGAAGATGTTTACGAGGGATCTACAGTGTGAAGGGAAAGGACAGAAGCAGGATTGGGCAGAGAGAGAAGATGAACTTCCATCTAGCCAACAAATCCTTAGGCAATCTGAGACAGAGCTCTGGAACAAGTAAGTTTTGCACATCAGGGTTGCTCCATATTGGATGAAAATGGTTGAACTTGTATATGCCCGATTCTCTCAGGTACCAGATGTAGGCAACTCTGGGAAGAAGGGGTCATTGGGTGAAGTGATTACATATCTCCACAGTTGTATAGCCCCAGGGCTGTAGGGTGGAGATGTCTGTAGACCCCACACCAGGAGTGGGACAGCAAGTACTTCCTTGGCAGGGGATCTGGACAGTGCATCTTGCATCTTGTGTATGTAGAACTCTTAGAATCACACATCTGGTATCCATTCTCACCTTTATTTTCATTAACAGAATCCCAATTCCATCTGCAACTGCAAATTTATCTATCTATTTATTTATTTATTTATATTGCGGTATCAGAGATTTAACCCAGGGGTGTTTTAGAACTGAACTGCACTCTCAATAATTTTTATTTATTTATTTATTTATTTATTTTGGAGACAGGAACTCCTTAAGTAACCAAGGCTGGCCTTGAACTTGAACTCGTGGTCCTCCTGCCTTAGCCTCCCCAGTCATCAGGATTACAGGTTTGCACCATCATGTCCAGCACTCTGCTCTGGTCTACTTCAAAGGAAGAACCAAGTAGCCTTGTTGGGCAATGAAATACAAGGAGAAAATTCCTGAGTCACCATCATTTTCTGAATTAAAAGGTAAAGCCTCAGGGCCAGTGGTAGAGTGCTTGCCTTCTGCAAGGTTCTGGGTTCTATCACCAGTCCTGCCATCAATCAATCAATTAATCAATCAACCAACCAGGCAAAGGCAAGTCTCCCAAGTGGAAATGATTTGCCTTTCACATTTCTCCTTTGTCCTAGCCAGGAACTTGAGACCATGAAGACAAATTCCTAGCCTAAGGAAGGCAGAATAAGAAGCTACATGGATTACTTTCTCAAACAAATGGTTTCTTGTTGTCTGGGGAAAATAATCTCTCTCCCTATCTGCTTAATTCATCTTGGTAAAGTTTCTGTTACATGTAGCCAAATGCAATCCTATTTAGCACAATATTTTCAATATATTGGCTTATAAATTAGATATGCATTTGTGATTATTTCTTTTAGATTGAATCCAAGTGGGAATGCTGAGTTAAAACATTTTTCCAAGTTATTCAAATAGATTTACAGTAGGTTTTTCCAAATTTATATTTCAATCAGTAGGACATGAGATTTTCTTAGATTTTCTTACACTATGCTAGCATTAAACAACTTTTTTATTTTTTGGTAGCAGGCATTGAACCCAGGGGCTCTTAACCACTGAGCCATATCCCCAGCCCTATTTATTTATTTATTTATTTATTTATTGAGACAGGGTCTTGCTAAGTTGCTTAGGGTCTTGCTAAGTTGCTAAGGCTGGCTTTGGACTTGTGGTCCTCCTGTCTCAGCCTCCTGAGCCTCTGGGATTATAGGCATGTGCCATCATGCACAGCAGAACAGTTTTTTAAAAAGTTCTTTTATTTGAAGAAAGAGAACAAAATCATATGATGTTTGTCAATTTACATATTTTTAGAGCTTATGTTGTAAAACACTTTCATTTTCTTTTCTCTAGATTGTCTATTCAAATTATGTCATTTTTGTAACCAGAATTTTACTATATTTCTTATTAGTTTGGACTCTTTATACAAGGGTTTCATTTTTTTTACCATTTCTGATAATTATTTTCAGTCTCTTTGAGACTTACCTTTTTATTTTGTTAGCACTTGTGATATTTCAAAGGTCAGATAATTATCTTCATAAATACATCATTTATTTGCTATTTTGTCCACTATGTTTACCCCTAGGCCATTCTTTTATATTTAGTGGCCAAATAAATATACAAATCAATTTTGTTTCTTTATTGTTCATTTTTCCCATTTGATTATTTAATTTATCTTTAATAAGTTTATGGTGTGATATGTCAATATTTTCACCCGACAGCTAATTTTCTTCATACCGACATGTCAACAATGTGACACAATATGATATATTAAGTGTATATATTGTAAGAGAAGAAACAATGCCATATGTTTAGCACATCCCTGTTTCGTTCCCGCCTTAGCACATATGAATTCAGACAAGCAGATGGAAAAATATGACCCTAGGCTAAATCTGGCTCATGGCTTGTTTATTTTTTTTTAGGGAGGCAGTGGTGGTGGTGGTCGTACTGGAGATTAAACCCAGGGGCACTTAACCACTGAGCCACATCCCCAACCATTTTTATTTTTTTTTATTTTGAGACAGGGACTTGCTAAATTTCTTAGAGCCTCACTAAGTTACTGAGACTGACCTTGAATTTGTGATCCTCCTGGCTTCCTCTTCCCAAGTTGCTGCAATTACAGGTGTTTGCCACATCTCAGCACTGTAGCTTGTTTTTTTGAATAAATGTATTGGAACATAACCCTTCTAATTTGTTGACATATTGTCCATAGGTGATCTTTGCTACAGTGGCAGAGTCAACTAGTTTCAACTAAGACAATACAGCCTGCAAAATCCAAAATATTTACCCTCTGGGTCTTTACAGAAAAAGCCTGTTGACCCTGGCTCGGTCTATGTTTATTTCTCTATCTTCATTTTGTGGATGTATGTTAGGATATAGTAGAAGTCTCTGAGGAACAAGCAGGAGAGAGAGCCATGAATGGAGGAAATTTGGGCTGTATTTGGCAGAATGGAACAAAATCCCCTACTGACATTAAGAGGGATTCCATGTCCATGAAGAGGATAGAAATACCAATTGCATGTACTTGAACAAATAGTATCACAGACTTTCTTATGGCCCACTGGTTTTCCTAAAAATCCATTTGTCTCTTCTATAGAAGTTCATTTGTTTTTTCTATAAAAGACTTTTCTCTACCCTTCCTTTTCCCTAACAAGTTATAAGCCCCAAATTCTAACCACCTCTTTGATTTATACATCACTCAATGCTCCTGTGTGCACATTTTTTCCCATTTGATTATTTTCATGGGGGAATAAACTCTGTCTTTTCTTTGGTAACCTGTTTTGTCAGTTTAAATTTATAGCCCTCGTCACTGAACATAAAAGAGAAGAGGAAAAGTTTTTCCTCTTTAACTATTTTTTCCCCAGAGGAATCAATTTTTGTGAGTGTAAGTAGGAATTAACCTAATTGAGTGAAAAGATGATGGAGAGAGAGTGTTCCAGGAAGAGACTTGCACAGAGAGAAACAGGAGAGAAGAACACTTGGGAAAAAGGAATTGAAAGAAATTAATCAAGGGTGGATTATGAACTTTACAGGGCAGAGTGAAGAGACAGATGGAGTCGAAGAAATAGGCACAGGCTAGATTGTGCTAACAGAGTAGCTACCAGTCCCCCTATTGATCACTTGAAATATAGTGTCTGAATTGGGAAATATACATGTGAAATTACCCACAAGTTCAAAAAACACAGCATAAGTAAAAAAAAAATCTCATTAATAAATTTTAGAATATTGATTACTTATTGAAATAACTTGGATTATTGAGTTAATTTTTAAAATATTATTACAATTACATTGATTTACTTTTAATTTGCTTAAGTGTTGCCACCAAAAACTTTAATCATATTTCTAATGGACAGTATTGCTCTATACCTGCAGAGGTCTGGAAAACTGTTGGAAGTTATTTGAGAACAACAATGCATTGTAAAAATAATTTAGATATTGTAAATATAAAAAATAACAGTGAGTATAAGAAGTTCCCATGAACAATTTTCACCTAACTTATATCCTGCCTAACAATCATCTTGTCTGCAACAAATAGGAGGCTGACCTATGTCCATAATCAACCTAACTATTTTTTAAAATTTTTTGGCACTGGGAATTGAACCCAGTGGCACTTTACCACTGAAAATCCCCAGCCCTTTTAATTTTTGACAGGTTCTTGCTAAGTTGCTGAGACTGGTCTCCCAAGTTTCTTAGTTTGCAGGTGTGTGCCACTGTCCCAGCCCAACTTTTTGTTTTTAATCATCCTCATTTCAATCCCCATCTATAGTAAGAAGCTTATAATTTTTTATGCATTTACTACCCTTCCTGCCCCATTTCAAGAAGCACAGGGTACAGGAAAACCTCCAGTGTCAGCATACCATTCCTTATATTTGCCAAACAGTTGGAAAACTTGGAATACCAGGTGGTTTTGCTTTTCAATTACAAAAAATATGCTGTTTTATCCCAAAAGTCAAAACAAAGGATTCCAGAGACTACTCTCAATAGGTGAAAATGCTGAGTATTCTGCAAAGGGACACCTCTGTTAGCTCTTAATGGTTCTTTAATGATCCATCCAAGGATCAACATTAAGAGATTGGGTCTCTTAATACCTCAGAGGATGTTCCCTAAACTCAAATTAATCCAAAGAAAACCAAAAGAAATATCAACAGAAATCAAAAGAAGCTGGGAGCAGGGGAAAGGAGAATGGAAACTTTCCCAATTAGCCCTCAAAATATATAGAGAGGGAGAAGATTTATACATGAAAACCTGTGTCCACTCATCACTGATGACTTTTTTTTTCCATGAAAATTCCACTGTCAAGGAGTCTAATAAAAAAGTATAGCTGAAATATCTGCTCATGACTCAATATGGTTGTTTAAAAACACCTAACTAAAAAGAACCAATATAAAAAGAAAAAGAAAAAAACACCTAAGAATTATGAATTAATTGAAGGGTTTGGTCTTTTTCTAAATATCTGGTGTGATAGCTGCCAGATATTGGTAGTGGTTTGTTGTTGGAACTGTGGTCAGGAGGCAAGGGGTGGCTATACACAGGCCTGTGGTACGTGGTTACAGAAAGCAGTATTTCTCCATCTCAGTGCTGTTGAGGTTTAGATCTGTCCTTTGCATTAGAGAATATGGTTGGTAGCATCCCAGGCCCCTACCCCCTGAATGCCTGTAGCATTACCCAAAGTCCAATGTAGTGAATTGCCACCATATCCTACTCAGTTGACAATCATTGATGTAATCCCTTGAAATAAAGGATTTATAGAGACATACATCTTAAAGTATTGATGTGGATTTCTGCAGTTGTTTGTTATTTGCCAATGCTCTGATGCATGCCTCCATCTGTGTGTTTCAAAAATCTTCCCAGCAAGTTGGACAATGGTTTAGCTGTTTTCCATTGAGCCATGACCCGATCAGGCTGAAGATTTCAGCTGAGGTCTGGAGGGACCACTTAGTGGAAAGTTCTGGTAACATGTCAACATACTGATGTAGTGACACTTGCCCCCATCCCTGAACTATCCAGAAGGAATAGAGAAATGAAGTAGCTGTATAACACCAACTTTTGTTCACCCTTGAATTAAATAAAATGTAAATAATTATTTGCCTTATTTTTTCAAAAACAAAATGGCAAGTAAATGCATTCCTTGTGTCTCAACAAGCACATGGATCTGGGCAGACTATACAGCATTCATACTCTTATGAATGCTGTGCCAAAAACAATTCAGAGAGGTAATAGAGCACCATTTAATAGTAAGCAAACTGATATCCTCAGTGTGCCCACTTCTCCCTTCTTCAATCATAACCCCAGTAAAAATGATCAGAATGTCATGCCAAAATGTGTTCGATTGGAATAAACGAATAAGATAGTATAGCTAATCGGTTCCAATTAAGTCTTTTTAAATGTAATGGGTCCCTAATTAAGATATCTTTTTTTCAAATGTAAAGACCAATCCAAGAAAATGATCTTTAGGAGCATTCCAAACATTCCAGTCAACTCTTTTGTCCTAAAGTGGTGGGAAAATGAAAATGGAAGGGGGGGTGGACATGAATGGAAATTACAGAAAGTTCAAACTCAAAGGCTAAAAGAGACAGTCATTTAGAAGTTCATGGGTCTACCCAATAGTCTTAGTACTTTTTCAATATGTGTTTAACATACACTTTAACCAGTAGCCTTAATACTTTTCCAATACCAGTTTAGCATGGATTTTGATAAGTGTCCCTATCCAGAAGATATGTAAGCTCCTAGGCTAGTACGTTTAGGTACAAAACTTGCCATCAGTTCCCTCTGTTCTTATGGGAGTTCCCTCTCTTTTTTTCTTTTTTCTTTTTTTTCTCTCACATAAGTAAATCCTATCCAGTTCACTCTTGGTTTCCATTTTGTCCATGGATTTTATTGTTCAAATTTGCAAGGCAAGAACCCAGAAAGAAATTGGTGATGCAGATAATCTAGTTTCATCTCAAACTATGGTTTCATAAGGATTATCTTGAGCTGAAGGAAATTGAGAAACAGCACATACAAAAACAAAAGAGAAGAAAAAGAAAAGCTTTCTAACCTTTGTCCCTCTTCTCTTCTCCTGAACCAGGTAAAGCAGTTAGCTTTTATCACTGGAGATTGCAGTGAATTAAATCCACATACACAAATTGTACTGAAATTAGATTGATGCAGGGTGCACACCTGTAATCTCAGCAACTCAGGAGACTGAGGCAGGAGGATTTCAGGTTCATAGCCAGTCTCAGCAATTTTGAAAGGAATTGAAAGTTCCAATTCTAAGGAACTTTGTGATATCCTGTCCCAAATTTAAAAAAATAAGTAAATAAAAAGGGCTGGGGATGTAGTGCAGTGATAAAGGGTCCTTGGCTTCAATGCCAGTACTAAAATACAAAGCAAACAAAACAAACTTTACTGAAATAAACTTTGACTTACATTAGTTTTCCCTATATGTTTACTTTCCCACAATTGCCACCCTTAATGCTTTCCCTTCATCTTGTCATTTCTCCACAACTGATTACTTCTTTTATTAAAATGGTACATGAACCTCTGGGTCTACCATTTCTGTGAGGCTCCCAATGTAATATAATATAAAGCTGCTCCCCCACCCTTTACGTGCAGTCAGTTCCCTGCCTCCCAACTGCCTGTCAATCTGTGAACATCCTAGCTAGCTATTGTTTCATCAGTCAGCTTGCAAGTATCCTTATTGGTCCCATTAACCCATGGAATTTGACTGCTTAAAGATAGCTCCCCTGCCATTCTCTCTCTTCTCTCCTCCTCACTTTCATGCCATCTCCTCCATTTCTCTCTCTTCTGTGCACATGCCCTTTCTCTTTTCCTCTCATTTTCTCTCTTACCTTGCAGGGAGACACTCTGTCTGTGTGCTTAATAAACTCCCTTATGTGAGTTCCTGCATCCAGCATGGTTTTCTTGGTTCTTACATTGGTGCTGTGACTCAGATGGGCTCTTCCACTGTCTCTTAAGCAAGCAGAACCCCATCTGATGCCCCAGTGCCCCATGGACACAGCCTCACCTTCCATTCTCCTGGACTCTCTGCTCTGCTCTGCGTTCATCACCAGAATTCAGATTGGTGAGTCCCCTAGGCAGGTTCCCCTAGGCAGACTCAGACACTCCTCTGCCGACCTGAGAAGTGACCATTGAGTGTCTGGGGCCCTCGAGGCGGCTGAGGAGTGGGGGTAACACCAATCATGACATTTATAGTTATGACTGACCCCTAGTCGGTCTCATCTGCCAGCTGTGTTCCTGATTAGATGGTGGAGATTCTCTCTCAGGGTTGAGGCTCATCTCCACACTCGTTTCCCTCTTGAAACCCTGACATCAGGTCCTCAAGCCTCTCAGCTTTTGCCTGGCCCACAGTGATGCGTGTGTGATGACACCATCAATGTGCTGCCTTCTCATTTCCAGCTGACTATGCTGTGGCCTTGTGACCCCAGGACACACACTCAGCTGTATCAGTCTCACCATGGGACCTGGGTCCTCCATCCCAGCAGATTCACCCCAGGATGTCTATTAGGCAACTTTAGACCCCTTCGCCTGACCCCCAGCTTAAAGCCATCAAAACTTAATGATATTTGGCCACAGTACCCTTTAGATAATCAATCCAAAATGACCACGTAATGGCACACAGCTTCTGTGAGCGAGCGGGCAGATGGAAAGGGATTGCCTATCTTCAAGTCTCTTCTTTCTTATGCTTCTTTGCTCTTCCTGCAAACTGAAACTCCTCCTTCGGCTTCTTCTCCCCCTCTTAATCCCTCCTCCTCCTCCAACTTTGACTCAGCTCTGTTTCTGCTTCCATTCCCCTGCCCAGCCCACCTAGTACTCCTACCCGCATGCGCCGGTGTGGAGGGAGTAACCAGCCCAACCATCAGTGGCATGTCCCAGTAAGGCGTATGATATAGCAACCCCATGCCTCAAAAGTAGCGGGAGATAGTGTTTCACAATTTTCTGCATCCAAACCTCAATTGATTAACCAGGAAAAAAGGGTTAAAATGCCCTAGGCATCAAGTTTCTGCTAGAACCTGTTAGCTCAGCTCCTTTCAGATCTCAGTCAAGGCTAAGCCATTTACACAGCCGGAGACCAGTCTCAAACCCAAGGGGGGAAAAGTGTCCATTTTAAATTTCTGCTGGGCTGCAACACAGAACACTTTATCTCTCCCTTCACCTCTTCTCTCTGCCCTTCTCTTTCTCACTCTCTCATGCTATAATTAATGGCCATTATCATTTTCTTCTATGACTCTTGTTTTTCTTAAATGCTATATTTTTGAGCTCACAATTTTGATCCTACATACCTAGGTTAATGATTTTTGATCAGCTTTTTTGTCCAACTCTAGAGTTATTTTTGAACATCTGTTACATTGCAATGGAGATAAACATTACAAGGCCTTTGCTTTTGTGTTAAATATAAGCATGTATAATATTTAAATTTTTAAAAAATGGATCTAAATACTTTTAATTCACATGATTTAAAAAGGTTCAATTTAAATTGGGTAAACAATTATAAGGAAAATATCTTTAAAACTAACTCATAAGCCTCTAAATGGCCAAACTCATAAAATGTTGATGTTCACAAAATGTCTAACATCAATTTTTTCTAAGACTTTTCTTCAACAGGAATGAGACAGCAAATGCTGTTTAGTACACTTGTCTGATATTTTGTTTTTTTTACAATAAGATGAGTGAATTAGAGTTGACATGTATGGGATTACTCAAATGTGTTTGTTAGGGACATCTGATTAATTTACAAAGTTAATTATTAAATAACATCAAGTACTCTCAACTCCTTAAATTCCATGGAGTAACATACTTAAACATTATTGGTGTTTCCATAGGTTGGTAAAATTTACTCTTAATATGTCTGTTAAGTTCTATTCTTTAGAACAACTAGTCTTAAAAATTGGGGTTTATACAATTATGGTTAAACAACAACTGTTAAAGTATTGTACTACATTACAGAGTCTAAATTTTTCTTTAAAACTGAATTTGGTAATAATTTTGAAATGGTCAATATTAAATATGTTCATATTTTCCAGGTATACAAGCCTTTAAAGCAGAAAATTTATCAAGCTGCTATTCTCCAAATTAAACTTGTCTTTAATGGTAATTTTAAACTTAAAAGCTCTCTCAGCCTTTCTTAATTCATGTTTTAGATACATTTAAGAAAGGAGTAAAGAGCAACATCAGAATTAGAACATTTCACTTAAGATTTGTAAAGAGCCACGCCTTACCTGAGATAAGGCTCTGCCTTACCCTGCTGCATGTTAGAATGGCTCCAAAGTAAGCCAGACTTTAACACATTTAAAGTTGTGTTCAATATTTATTTGATATTTCTTGTAAAGATCACTGTGATCTCAAACAGGGGATATAATGAATAACTCAGCCAAAATTCAGGATAGCTATTGCACAAACTGAATGTTTTACTTTTGGTGATTCCATTTTGTATTTTTCTTGTAAATTCTGTTGCCTGATTAATATTTTTCAGAAGTACTGCTTTAAGAACAAACACCATAAATTAACTTGAAATAAATAGTAAGCCATCACCTATATGACAGATAATGCAGACCCCAATTAGATAAAAGGGGGTAAATAACTGTAAAGTCATGGACATTGAAATTAAAACCCAGCACTCTTACTTTATGACTGGTGAGACTGGCTTGCTGGATGGTTAAGATCAAATTTAGAGACTGAGATTAAATACACAAGCCAAGAAAAGCCAGCATTTGGGTCTTGCCCTCAGTCAGCCTGAATCCAGGGAACAAGAGGACTTTTCTAAGGAACTTTGAAACTCTGGGTCACATGATCTCCCAATCAGGGAGATTGATAAGGCCACTAGGGGATGAAAAGCCAATCAGGGCACCTGCTACAGAGGAGGGTCATGGAAAAAGGGAGACGTCCCTGGTGCTTCCAAGGGATGCCACCTCATTGAGGAGACCCTGCCTAACCGACAGCGCTAATGGAGCTAAGAAGCTGACCTTAAGTTTTATATGAGTGATCTCTGTGGGAACTCAGGTGACTCTTTGACAGGTTAAACAACAACTGTTAAAGTATTGTACTACATTACAGAGTCTAAATTTTTCTTTAAAACTGAATTTGACAGGTCACTTTGATCAGTTTGATCTTAGACACCTAGCAAAACAGTTAAAACCAAAATATAACCATTCTTGGGCATTTAAAAGAAATAATAGTTAAATGTAATTTAAGATGTGCACTGTGTTAGCCCACTAGAATAAAGACTAAAAGCTACAAAAGAGAGATTCTTAGGCAAATATGCATGATAACTATCAAGAGAAACTGCCAGAATCAGAAGGTTTTAGTCAGTTTAAGGCCTACAGACACAGGTAGGCTTAATCTATGTTTGCTAGTAACACAAATATAGAGATCTCTACTAAATGTTGTGTTTACATTCCTGATAACTCTGACAATGTTAAAGTTCCCAAATAAAGGCCTTGTCCTCTCCAACCTTTGTTAGGCCTTGTTATGGGAACAACTTCTGAGTTCTTCCACTCCCTGGTGAAGGATTGTTGACTTCTCTCATCTTCATGATATTCATTGGCATGTTCCAGATTCTGCAACATTTATCTTGTACTAATCTCATTTCAGTACTCATGTCTTTTTGTTCTTCTCTCATAGAAGCACCCACCCCCAGATGCCTTTACAACCTGCTCTTCCCCAACCAGACTTCTTCAATGGACCCCTCAATTGACCCAATTTCTAAAAAGTTAACTCCAAACTGCTTGCCCCACGCTGCCCCCTTCCAGCTCAAAGTAGCCAGAGTGGTTGTCATCCCCCTTTCCCTACAGCAGTAAGGACTTCCTAAAATTAAAGGGGGGAATGAAGCCAGAATAGGGGACAGGCAGTTAGGGTAGAATAGGGGATCAATTAAATCAAGGAAATGAAGTCCATGAAAGCCATCTGCCTCTGGAAGTCTGGCAGTTGAAGACTGCCCCTGGAAGAATGAACTTTCTACATCTCGCCTGCAAAACCAGGCCTAGTCACATAGGCAGGAAGGAGAGATAAGTGGGGAAAGAACTAGAGAACAAAAGATTTTCTTATAAAAACAGGAATGGGGGAAAGTAATATAATATAAAGCTGCTCCCCCACCCTTTAACTGCAGCCATTTCCTCACCAGCCACCTTTTTGTCTTTCCCCCACCATTCCCACTGCGGTCATTTCCCCATCCCCCAACTATCTGTCAGCCTGTGAACCTCCTAGCTAGCTATTGGTTCATCAGTCAGCTTGCAAGTATCCTTCTCCGTTATTGGTCCCATTAACCCATGGAATTTGACTGCTTAAGGCTAGCTCCCTGCCATTCTCTCTCTCCTCCTCTCCTCACTTTCATGCTTCTCTCTGTCCTCCTTGCTTTCATACTGTCTCCTCCATTTCTCTCTCTCTCCTGCGTGTGCGCCCTTTCTCTTTTCCTCTCTTACCCTGCAGGGAGACACTCTGAGTGCTTAATAAACTCCCTTATGTGTGTTCGCGTGTCCGGTGTGGTTTTCTGGGTTCTTACACTCCACATATGTATAAAATAAACCTTTAATTTTTCATCAAGTTTATTTTTCAAGCCCCAGTTACTGAAGCAACATATTAGAGGAAAAAGGTTTCTTTCCTCTTCAACATGATTTCAGCATATGGAAGAATCCTCCCAGGTGGAGGGAGAACAGATAGAACTGACATGTTGCAACTTGGCAAATAAGTGGGACTGATCTCTCCCATCTGGGTAGAACTTTACAAACACTTTTATACCACCAGCTGGCCTCTCCAGGTTTAAGCAACACTATAAAAGGAACTCCTTGGGCACTGCTCCTTTAATTCACCTCAAAGAGAAGACCCATTGAGAAGCAGCTTCATTGCCAATGGAAGACTGTAGCTGGGAGTTTTGTCCTTGAAATTTTTGCTTAGAAGCTCACATTGGACACATCACTTGTTTTCTGAGGTCCTGTTTTGATAGAAGAGGCTACTCTTTCTCTAGAGCAGTTTCCAGAATTGTTTGTTTTTGTTGTTTTTTTTTGTCTGTTTTTTGGTGCTGTGGATTGAACCCAGGGCGCTTTAGCACAGAGTATCCTTAGCCCTTTTCAGTTTTAAAAATTTTAAGGGGCTGGGGATGTAGCATAGTTGGTAGAGTGCTTGCCTCCCAGGTATAAGGCCCTGGGTTCAATCCCTAGCACCATCAAAGGAAAAAAAAAAAAAGGGACAAAAAAATTTTGAGACAGGATCTTGCTAAGTTGCTTAGTGCCTTGCTAAATTGCTAAGGCTGGCTTTGAACTTGTGATCCTACTGCCTCAGTTTCCTGAGTTGCTGGGATTACAGGCATGCATCCCCATGCTGGCATGTTGTAGTTCTTGTTGGTGCCACCCTCATTGTCTGCGAGGCAAAACAAATTTCTGGACATCACTGAATTTATAATTGTAGCCAAATTTATCATGAATATAATCTTTGAATAGATTAAAGAACTGCCTAGGTACTTTTCCAGTATGCAGTATTTGCAGATACTTGTAGATAGACTGTAAGTACTCTCTTAGTACTTTAATAAAATTTTACTACAATGCAGATGTAAGTACAGTTATTCTGTAATGTAGAAAAAAACTGCTATAGTTTTCCTTATATTTATTTTATATCTCATAATGTGTGCAAAATATAAGTATAGGAGACAAGGTAAAAATAAATTTGCAAAAAGTTCTTTACATTTAGGACAGCAAAATTTCAAATAATAGAATAAAATGCACAATCTTACATAATAGAAGGACAAAGAAAGAGGGAGGCAGCTTTGAGACAGCATAGAGAAAGAACTGGATTTGCCTCAGGATTAGAGAATCAATCAATCAATCAATCAATCATTTTCTTCTTTATTTCCTCTGTGCAATCTACATAAACTATAGTAATTTTTTGTAGCATCAGTGAGAAAAATGAATGTTTACATTTTAATGTTTTTAAAAATGTTTTGTTGTAGATAAACACAGTAACTTTATAAAATTTATTTATTTTTTATGTGTTGCTGAGGTTGAAACCCAGGGCCTCACATGTGCTAAGCAAGTGCTGTACACTGAGCCACAAACCCAATTCTATTTTAATGTTTTTTAATGCCATCTACAAATTTGTTTGAAATTATGAAGCTGAAGTTTTTATTTATTTTTTTTAAGTCATTTCATGAGCTAACTAAAATTACTTGCAAACCTGAACACAAACCATTGAGAATGCAGTAGTGGAAGACTCTTTTTTTTTATTGTTGTTACATGAAATCCAGAACAGGAAGACCCATTAAGCTAGAAAAAGAAACTAATGTAACCACAGAGGCAGGAGGAAAAGCAATTATTCAGGCTAAAGCAGTGGCTGTTGATGCGAGCAAAGGTTACAGCAACAAGGCTATTTTCTAACAAAGTATCAATCCCATTAGTGAAGAAGTGTTTTTCCCTCCTTAGTCCCTTAGGTCTCAGCCAGAACAGTTTTAGGATTTTACTTCCATTTGCAACTCAATGCTGGTAAGTAGAACCTGTGGAGAATTGCAGAATGGTGAAGCCATTCAAGAGGCATTTTAGTCTTCATATTTAACATATATATAACAGGAAGTGGCCAGAGTCTGCCAAACACCCCTTTAGCATGCTTAGAGGTACAAAATAGTGAGCTGGTCTCTCCTAGTCTCCCAGCTCACTTGGAGACCCATGTTGTATATTTCAAAACACACGTGTTGCCATTCCAAGATTTGTAAATTAACAATGAAACACTTGGAAAAGGTTCTTTGGGGAGCTCAGAATTTAAACTTTGTTACAGTTAAAGAAGAAGGAGAATAGATGAGGTGACTCAGCAGTTAAAAAAAAGGTAAAACATCTGGAAATTATCAATGACTTGTTTACTTGTGTACCCAATACCAAGGTAACACAGTAACTTTAATATCCTAGTCAAGTGGACATTGTTTATTACAGCGGTTCATCTTGCAAGGTTCTATAATCTAAAAGTTTGCACTTGTTTTTCTCCATAACAATATCAGTCAAGTGTGTGTCCTATGCCAGATTGTGTCATTGAGTAGAACCAAATAAACCCACAAAATGAAGTTACCTATTCTCATACAGAAAATCTAATGTAAGAAAAGCTCATAATTTGACAAAGATTTTCAACATGGTTGCAATCAAGTCATTTTCCAATTGTATAAGTAAATAAAATTGACCACATAAAATATTCTGCTAGAAGTACATAGTTGCTATGATTTTATTTTATTAAAGGTGTAAAGCTAAGCATTCTAATTCAAAATTATTGGGTGTCTGCATGGAATGTGTGCATGCAGTGAACATAAAAGATAATTATACCACTCTGCATGTCATGCAAACAGCATTTCTATCTCAAGGAAAAAAGATGTCATTCCCAACTGCACAGAAATGTACCAGCTTGCCAAGAATGGGAAAATAAAAAATCCACTGGAAATAGCATTTGGTTGTGCACATTGTTCACATTATCATTGAAGAGGACTGTGTTTTAGAAATTTTTTTTTTAATTACAGCAAGAAAACTATTTTGCAAATGAGCAAGTTGTATAATTATCACAAACTAGGTTTGCACTGATAGAAATTCTCTTCCAGTGTTCAACCCCAAAGAAAGTTAGTTGACAATAAACAAAAATTTTTAACTGCTGAGTCACCTCATCTATTCTCCTTCTTCTTTAACTGTAACAAAGTTTAAATTCTGAGCTCTCCAAAGAACCTTTTCCAAGTGTTTCATTGTTAATTTACAAATCTTGGAATGGCAACATGTGTGTTTTGAAATATACAAAATGGGTCTCCAAATGAGCTGGAAGACTAGGAGAGACCAGCTCACTCTTTTGTACCTCTAAGCATGCTAAAGGGGTGTTTGGCAGACTTTGGCCACTTCCTGTTATATATATGTTAAATATGAAGACTAAAATGCCTCTTGAATGGCTTCACCATTCTGCAATTCTTTTCTGCAATCAGTGTTATATACTGAATGTTTGTGTGCCCCAAAAATATATGCGTTAAAGTTCTAACCCCCAATGTGATGTTGTTTGGAGACAGGGCCCTAGTGGTAGTCAAAAGAGAACATTAGAATGGGGCTCTGATCCAGCAGTATCTGTTCCTTCATAAGGAGAGACATGAGACAGCTTGTCCTAGATTTAGGAAGACAGAGGAAAAGATGTTGGAGGACACAGCAAGCCAGAAAGCAAGTCCTCAATAAAAAGTGAATTGCTGGTTACTTTGATAAAGCCTCGGGCTTCTTAGTTGCCAGAACTGTGAGAAATTAAATTTCTGTTGCTTAAGATATTTAGTCTGTGGTATTTTGTTATGGTAACCTGAGTTGGCTAATTAAATGAACAATACAATTTAGTACTGTGAATATGTTTCAGTTGGGAAGTGTTAATTCATCAAAGTTCTGGGAGCAAGCACAAAATTCACTGGTTTTCAAGAAGTAAAGGTAAACAAAACCACACCATCAGCATCATTGAACTTGAAATATTATTACAATTTCTTGCTGAGAGTTTAGAGTTTGCAATATCCACACATTAAATTACATATTTAGCTGCCAGTGTATACACTCTCACTAAATAACAGCAAATATAAGCTGAAAGTCATCATGTTCATTATATCTAAAGTCAGGATTTTAGCCATTCAAATCAATGTTTAATATATTCTTTGCCCATGCAAAATACAGTTGATAATTCATGAAACAAAATGTGAGTCAAAAATTTTAGAAGTGTTTGAATCCTATTTTTGAGTACAATTTTCTCATTTTAAATATGAGGAAGTACAGAATATAGTGGGAAGAAGACCAAAAAGTGGATCGAAAATTTCTATCTATCATCTATCTATTATCTATCTATCTATCTATCTATCTATCTATCTATCTATCTATCATCTATCGATCTATCTATCTATCTATCTATATTTGTACAAGGGATTTAACTTAGGGGTGCTTAACCACTGAGCCCATCCCTAGCCCTTCTTGTATTTTATTTAGAGACAGGGTCTCACTGAGTTGCTTAGGGCCTCACTAGATTGCTGAGACCCTGCTTTGAATTCTTGATCCTCCTGCTTCAGCCTCCCCAGCCAATGGGATTACAGGTGTGTGCCACCGTACCTGGCTCTCTCTCTCTCTTTTTTTTTTTTTTTTTTTGTGGTACTGGGGATTGAACCCAGGGCCTTGTGTTTGCAAGGCAAGCACTCTACCAACTGAACTATATCCCTACCCCCTCTTCTTTAAAAATAAAAATATATTGATTGATGGCCAGTTCTAATTCATCATCAAGTTCTGATGAACGGAAATGGAATTTTTCCTAATAATAATGATGAAAACAAATCCATTGCCAAAACATCCATTGCTCAGAGAGCTGTTATACTCTAATTTTTGTTAATAAATTAGTTATTGCCTGTTTACCAAAACCAAAACCATATGATATTAGTTTTGTAGAAAAAGAGAATGTAAATGAGTACTTTTAAAGTAATGGATAGGGCCAGATGTGGTGGTATACATCTGTGATCTCAGCAGCTTGGGAGGCTGAGGCAAGAGGATCATAAATTTGAGGTCAGCCTCAGCAACTTAGTGACATCTTAAGAAACTTAGTGAGAACGTGTATGAAAATAAAAATTAAAAAGGACTGGGGATGTGGCTCAGTAGTTAAACCTCACTGGGTTCAATCTCTAAAATAATAATAATAAAATTTAAAAAGGAAAAAGAAAAAAGAAAGAAAGAAAAATAAGGAATGCATAGGGAAATACTTACCCCAACTCCTTTCTCCATCTAGTGTTTTTGTCCAGTGGACTCACTATCCTGTTGTCACTTCACCTTTTGAAATGGTTTTAAAATCTTTCCCATGCATATTTTCTCTTGGTACTGGGGATAGAACCCAGGTATGCTTTGCCACTGCACTATATCACCAGTCCTTTGCATTTTTTATTTTGAGACAGAATCTGGCTAAGATATGATCCTCCTGCCTTACCCTCCTGAGTAGCTAAGATTACAGGTGTGAATTAATGTGCTGGGTTAATTGTGATATTTGAAAGTAATCTTCAGCTTTAAGCTTCACTTATTATATAATTATTAGGTCAAGGTTTTCCTATGAATTTTTTTCTAAAGAAAAAGACAGTTCAATGAGAACCCAGGGACCAAGGATTACAACTGTGTGCTAATTGTCAGCAAGTGTCAAAATGGGCACATTCAAAATGGCCTCCTAGCCCTGAAGTCCCCAGTAGCTCTGTCTTCCTAACCTTTATACCCCCAAAGACTCTTCAAAATGTTGTTGTGATTTGCTTTTTTGAATCTACAAAGCTTCATCAAGTTGGCACAGCATTTGAAGTATTAGCAAAAGTTACAAAAGAATCCAAATGCCACTATACTGTCAAATATTACTGAAAAAAGAGATGAGCTGATAAATATTAAACTCAATGAGTAAGAGAAAAAAGAGAAAGATTAGAATCTACTAACCTCCTTTGTCTTGTGATTTTATTTTGTTTTGATTCTCAAAACACTTATATTCAATTTGTTCAATCTTGTTGGACAAGGCTTAATAGGAAATTTAAGCTTATATTAAATCCCTTTAATATAAGGGATTACATTGACTATGAAGTCAATGTAAGATTTATGGTACTCTGAGGTTATAGTTTTGCATTTTAAAAATTGACATGGCTATGAAAACAGTAAGGAGGTAACTAAATAAACTTTCCCCAGTATGCCTCCCATAGTCTGGCAATAGGTTTGCTCAGAGAAATTCACACTACCCTTGCTAGGAGCTTTGGGTCAGATATTGCCACAAAAGGAACATAATACAATGCATGATTATAAAAATCTTAACATCCAGTAGATTAAACAGGGAAGCCATAATGTGACAGATGAAAGTAAGCATTCTTCCTTTATAGTAAACCTAATATTTGCAACTTTCATTTTCATTTTCAAAGAACAATACAAGATCAGTGATCCTTTAACCTACTGAATATGTTGATTGAAGTACTTTATACATTAAATGAAAGATCTGGAAAGTGGAATATTGCCAGCCTGCTCAATAAACATTGTCAATGTTACATTAATTGAGCTCTTTAAACCCAGGGCCTCAAATATGTTAGGCAAGTACCGTACCCCTGAGCTTTGCACTCCCTTACTTGACATCACTAATGCCCGGTTCCTTCTTTTGTTTCCAAAGTCCTACTTTATAGATATTTTTGAAAAGATTAGATAAAGATTATGTACATCCAGCAATGTTTATAGCAGCTCAATTCATAAGAGCTAAGCTCTGGAATCAACCTAAGTGCCCTTCAACAGATGAATGAATAAAGAAAATATGGTATATGTATACAATGGAATATTACTCAGCCTAAAAGAAGAGTGAAATTATGCCATTTGCCTGTCAATGGATGGAACTTGAGACTATCATGCTAAGTGAAATAAGCCAGTCCCCAAAAAACAAAGGCGAATGTTCTCTCTGATATGTGAATGCTTACACACAATAAGGGGTGGAAAGAGAAGAATAGAAGTTCACTGGATTAGACAAAGGGGAATGGAGGGAAGGGAGGAGGAATTGGAATAGGAAAGACAGTAGAAGGAATCCGATATCACTTTCCTATGTTCGTATGTGAATACACAACCAATGAACTCCATATCATGAACAATCACAAGAAGGGGAAGTTACATTCCTAGTATGTATAATATGTCAAAATATACTCTACTCTTATGCATGTCTAAAAGGAACAAATACAAATTTTTTAAAAGAATTTAAACATAAGATAAAGTGAGGAAAGATTATGCACATCCTTAAATCTGTGCCTGGCACATAACAAAACCCAGGAAACATTGATTCCTCTTAATAATAATAAAAGTTAATACTTCTTTAAAGGCATCTCAGTCACTGTGCTGAGTACCCTCTATGCTTTATCTCATTTAATATTGACAACAGCTCCATTAAGTTGGCACTTTTATTATCCCCAATTTACAGATGAAGAAACTAAGATATAGAAAGGCAGAGTCACTCACTCAAGAATGTATACCTACTGAGTTATAGAGCTCAGGCTCCAACTCCAAATTGCATGTTACCCATTGCCTAAATATGGCCCCACTGACCTATTTGCTAATTAGGAGAGACTGAGTTTTTTTGTTCATCAAATAAACACTGTTAAATACTGACTATGTTTCAGGCACTTTACCAATTGCTAACAATGCAATGGTGAGTAAACAGATGTGGCTTTCACCCTCAAGAGCTCACAACCTAACCCAGGGTTGCTCAACTTCAATGTTATTGGCATTTGGGGCTGGACAATTTTTGTAGTGGGGGGCTGTTCTTTGCATTGTACAATCTTTAGCAGCAACTCTGGCTTCTATTCACTGGGTTTCAGTAGGACTCCAAGACTATGCTGAAGTTCTGACAATCAAAACTGTCTACAGACATTGGCAAATGGCTCCCAGGGAGGAGAGGGAGGTATGAGGGGACAGTAGCAGAATGAGAACCACTGCTCTTAGAAATTAATATTAAAAGTCTCATGTCTAAGAAATTAGTGAATCCCTACTCAGCCTGGGGCTCTTTTAAAACACACATTTTTGGGCTGGGGAGATAGCTCAGTTGGTAGAGTGCTTGCCTTGCAAGCACAAGGCCCTGGGTTCAATCCCCAGCACTGCAAAAAAAAAAAAAAAAAAAAAAAAAAAAAAAACAGTTTCTTTCTAAAAATGATTTAAAAGATAATAATAGTCAAATGCCATAATGTAGAGTCTGATTTGTAACTACCACATCATAAAAATGTCTCTCAAGATTTTAGGTGAAACTACTTGTAGTTTGGGAAAGGAAATCAACTAAATTTTCTCTATAGATATATATTTGATAGTGAATTTATCTGAAATAGGGTGTACCAAAAATTACATGTTTTCAAAAACTAAAGAATTATAAACACATAGTGGCTCATGGTAGAGTAGGGGCTGACTGTGGTGCTATAATTAGGTAGGGAAGAAAGCAATGAATTTGGGGAGGCCTTCATCAAGGGTTGCTAAGTTCAATATTCCCAGGCTTATCATAATATTTTCAGGTTGTTGGTAGTGTTAATCACTGTCATCATCCAAAATTTGTACAATGAAAATTTATTCATTTCTTGCTCACACAACAGTCCTACATGGATGAGCCTGGTGTTTCAGGTCTTCTGGGAAGCTCCTCTCTACACAGAGACTCAGGGAGCCGGGCTCCAGCAGTCTTATTCTTCTGCTCTCCTTTAGGTACTGGGAGTTATCACCTTTGCTACAGAAAAGGGAAGAGAGAACTGGGGACTGGAAAAAATTTTTAGAGATCGTAAGTAGAATTCTGATTGATTAAAAACTCGTGGTCACGAGATTACCAATAAGTAAGAGGAAAGGTGGCCAATGGAGCTCAGCTGCATATCCACAGGACAATGGATAAGTGTTTGGTGAACTTCTAGCCATACTTTGCCAATATGGTCAAAACCATTTTCATTGCCAAGAGCCATACTGTGTCTAATCTTGTTATTTATAAAATCAGAATATGCTTCAAAAATATTCTTTGAGGACTAATGAAAGATATGTAAGCTACATTCTTCCCAAAGACTTTGTGTGATGTGTATCTGATATCTAGAGAATAATACACTATGCTAATTTATATCCCCATTGTAAATAGACACATTCTTAATCTGTGGCAGACATCATGATATGGTCATTTTTTTGTCATTTGTTAAGGAGAATGTGCTTTGTAGTCCAGAGTTCATGTCCCCCAGCAATGGTGTAATATTTTCTTTTGCTCTCAATGTGTGAATTATTAAAAAATAAACAAGCTACAATGTCATCATTTTTTATTATATCAAAAATGAAGGCAGAGACAGGACTGTTTCCAGTCTGTGAAGTTATTTAGCATTTAATATTCCCTTTGGGAAATCAATATGGTTTGAGGGAGATTATTTATATACCACTAGTCAAGTGTGGTTTAAATAAATGTTCCATGTTGCTGGAGCTATGTGAATGAATCTTTCAATGTCAAGACCTTTCAATCATAAATCAGCTAACAGGAAAATGGTTAGTGGAAATTATCTGGTCATTTTCCTGATATAGATGAATAAAATAGGTTCTGTTTTTATGGTATTTATTCAAATCATAAAAACGGATATTGGTACATTATATGCCAACAATTTAACATTTATTAGTTACTTAAAATGTATATTTCATGAAAGTAATTTTATTTTGGGGGAATGAAATGTAGACTGATAGTTCAGACATCTATAAATAATTCATGTGCCTTTTATATAATCAGTTAAGTAAAAAAATTAACTGAACTGAGTATAGTGGTGCACACCTGTAATTCCAGCAACTCGAGGCTGAAGCAGGAGGATCTCAAGTTCAGGCCAATCTCGGCAACTTCACAAGGTCCTAAGGAACTGAGCAAGACCCTGTTTCAAAATTAAAAAATAAAATGGGTTGGGAATATGACTCAGTGGTAATGTGCCCTGGGTTCACATCCCAGTACCAATCCCCCCCAAAAAAGAATTAACTGAATGCAACAAAATAACTCCTGTTCTTAAGCAGTGAGGGTGCATTCTGTATAATTCAGGTTATGAATCAATTCCTTTCAAGCTTTATGGAAGTTAAGAGCAGAGGATGGTTAGCAAGCCACAAAGAAAAAGGTAAATGAGAGAAGTTTATGCTCTTCTAGCTAAGAGCTAAGCCACTCTTTGGTTAGTCTCTTCTTATTGCTACTTTAATGGAATCCTATTAGAAAGAAAATACAAATTCCTGAAGGAAACAAGACAAAAGTGCAACTAAAGGGTTTTTGTGGGGGAAGGGAGTGATGGGGATGGAACCCTGAGCTTTACACATATTACACAAGTATTCTATCACTGAGCCACATCCCATGCCAACTTTATTTTGTGGGGTACTTGGTCACTGAGCCACACCTCTAGCATTATTTTATATTTTATTTAGAGACAGGGTCCCACTGAGTTGTTTAGCACTTTCCCATTTCTGAGGCTGGCTTTGAATTTGAGATCCTCCTGCCTCAGCCTCCCAAGTCACTGGGATTATAGGTGTGAGCCACAGTGCCCAGTACCCTGCCAAGTTATGAGTCTTCCAAAGCAATTCTGAGGCCATTTTGGAACTGATCACTTACAAGTCTCACTTTGAATAGGCCAACACTGGCTCTTCTTTTCTCCATTTTTTAGTTCTCAGAAACAATGGATGTGCCCCTGTTATGGTATATATATGGGGTATCCCCCAAAAGCTCATGTGTGAAACAATGCAAGAAAGTTCAGAGGCGAAATGATTAAGTTATGAAAGCCTTGACCTAATCAGTGAATTACTCCACTGATGTGAATGGATTGGGTGGTAACTGTAGGCAGGTAGTGTGTCACTGGAAGGTCACAGGGAATGTGCCTTTCAGGTATATATTTTGTCTCTGGTGGGTGGATTTTATTCTCTACTTCCTTGAAGCCATGTCTGGAGCTGCTTTCCTCCACCACATCTTTCTATCAAGATGTTCTGTCTCACCTTGGCCCAGAGTTGTGGAGTTGGCTGTCTGTGGACTGAGACCTCTGAAACCATGAGGCAAAATGAACTTTTTCCCTCTACATTGCTCTTGTCAAGTATTCTAGTCACAGCAATGCAAAACTGACTAAAACAGCCCCATTTTAATCAAGTAGAACATGGAACCAGAGTGATACATTCATTGATCATTACTAAACTTACAAAGATAATCCACTCTTTACCCTAATATGCAATATAAAAATATATTTAGTGCATATTCCCTGAAGCCAGTAAAAAATACTTTGGTTTATGAAAATTATTTTCATAAATTTAAAAAATTGTATGAAATTGTCAATATTTGATCATTTTTTGGTGAGCAAAATTGGCAGTTTCTTAATGCTTAACCTTAACATGTGGCTTTCTAGGAACATAAATTAATTTTTATAAATTAAGACATATTCTGCTAAGAAACACTACAATAAGTCTGATGGGGAAACACTGTAAAGGAGGAAGCTAATTCAAGGGGTATTATTCCCAGGTAATTCCAAACCTCCAACATTCTGACCACCAACACTCTTAAACTTGAGGACTCAAGAAATTTTCACGTGAAAATGAAAATTATCCAACAATTAAGTGATTGCTTACATCAATCAGTAACAACAGCAATAATCGAAAAGGTAGACCAGTCACTGGTTTTGCTAAATAAAAAAGCATCCTTAGTCCATGGTAACTTTTCCTTTCCACTGTTAGAAGCATCATGTGTGCAATGACCTATGTGGTTGATATTGTAGAGTTCTGGGGCTTTTATCTGGGAGACAGAAACTGCAGGCTTCAGGCAGGTTAGATGAGCTTTTCCCTTTCTGGTTCATTTGTCTAAGAGAAAATTTTGGTAAATTGACAAGTTTCTAGAAGTGGATGAAATTATTTGAGTGAAGGCAGCCAGAGGCAGTTAGCAAATTCTGACCACCATCATAGTTGTCACCCACTGAAATTTAAACTCAAGTCTGCATTTACACAAGTGGGGATTCAGTTACACAGTACAAAATTCACATACTATTTATTAACTATCATTGGGTCCTTTCTTCTGAACCTGGTACATTTTTGGATGGCATGACATTTTGAAAGCTGTAATCCTCTTGTGACAGGTTATAAGAGCCAGTTAAAACTTTCTTATTTTGTTCTTAGTATACCCAGCTTTAATTGCAATTACGATTTTGATTCACAAGACAAACTTCAGGAAAGAAAGTGAAAAATTCAGAAAGTCTGGAGAAGGTTGGAGGAGGGAGTGTGTGTAGAATGTGGGAAGAGAGGAAGAAAGCAGATTCTTCTTCTTCTTTAAGGGATTATTCACTCCTAAATAAGACCGCTCAATTTAACTGCCTTAAATTTATGGCTCTAACCATTGGGGAAGATTATATATCTGGAATCCTTGGGGAAAGAAGCTACCTGGGGGTCCAACAGTCATGGTCAATTGTTAATAGAGGTGTGGGAAAGTGTTGCTGCCAGTGAAATAATTCCTAGGGCAGGAAACTCAGATTGAGGTTGGTTCATTGATGGGTAGGTCGGGAAGCAGCCTAAGCCCTATGCCAGTAATGGGTTTAGGTAGCTACTGCAGCCAGTATTTTGTGCTCTGTAGTTTAGAAGAATTCAAGGATGCATTGTATTTCTCTTTATAGAAATGTATGGCTGGGCACAGAGGCTCACACCTGTAATCCCAATGGCTTGGAAGGTTGAGGCAGGAGGATCAGAGTTCATAGTCAACCTCAGCAACTTAGCACAGCTCTAAGCAACTGAGCAAGACCCTGTCTATAAATAAAATATAAAAAGGACTGGGGATGTGGTTCAGTGGGTAAGTACCCCTGGGTTCAATCCCCAGTACCAGAAAAAGAAAAAAAAAAAATATATATATATATATATGGCCTATTATGTATACCCAATGGCTTTATTTTTCCTAGAAGTTACATTAAAATAAGAAGCAGTCAATGCTTTTTCTTCTTTCTAGAGTGATAAGATTATACTATACTAATAAACTATATAAATTACATATGACTATGACATTAATGTCCAATGCCCCCTTGTAGCAAGAGTATGGATATCTTATTAGTATTAAAGTTTAAATCAAATCTTTTATGTTAACTTTAGATGCTATGGGATAGATTTCACGGGAGTATAAAGGCCACATAGCAGGTATTGTACTTGTTTAGGATGCTGTAATGTGTATATTGCATTAATATTGGACACCGCAAGGGAACGTTTATGTGACGCTTAAAAACTGTATTAGTGATCTCCTATTAACTATAAATACCATAAAGAAGCTATTGAGTGAATTTGGGGTGCTGTATTCTGAAGATCATATTAATTTAGAAGGCTCTGTAGCATCTACAAATATATTTTCCATGACAAAATCAGGATGTCTGACTAGGGTTAGAGGACCTATGGCAGTTATTTTTTGAGGTTTTTATGCGATAGTACAACATCATGTCAGTTTTCAAGGCCACAAGGCCAGTATACTGCAATCAGTGTTTAAAGCTGTAACAGGGATATTGATCAGAATTAAACACCACTTGTCAGCTAATTGATCAGTCTTTCATGCTATGTGATGGATAGCATATCAACACTGGAGGCCACAAGGCAGGACTTTGTCAGTGTCTCATGTTATCTTATGGAAAACTCTCATTACCAAAGGCCTGTGGCAGCTTCTCCATCACTTTTCATGCTCTGTTGTGGATGTTGTGTCATTTTGAAGGCCAAAAGGCCCCTGTTTCATAGGAAGAGAATAATGGTACTAAAGGACACAGGGAAGTTATTTTGTCAGTTTTTGATTCTACAACATGAATATTATATCACTATTTAAAGGGCAAAAGCATCAATTTTATCACATTTGTTGCTATACTTTGGATGTATAGCATCAGACTTGAAGTCCAAAGGCAGCTATTTTATCAGTTTTGATGCTAGAAAATGGATATCATATCAGTATTGAAGGCAACAGGGCCTCTGTTATATTAGTTTAAGATGAATTTTATGGATGATTACTATTAAAAGCTACAGAGAGTTGTAATATCAAATTTGGTTTCCAAATAAAGATGTCAGAGTAACATTAATGCCACAGGGCAGTTAACATATGAGAATTGAAGCTCTACATGGATATTCTATGTTTACTAAGGAACTCCAAGGAGAGATTGTATTAGTAATGAGTGATATCCTGGGGTTATCATATGAGCATTAAATGTTACACTTTATGTAGTACATTTTTTCATGATGTTGTACTATGGATATGTTACATACCCATTTCATTTTCCACTCAGTACAAAAGACCACAAGGCAGCTGCACTATCAGTTTTTGAAGCTATAGTATAGATACCATATCAGTATTGAGGGTCACAAGGCAGAAACCCTCAGTTGGAATGTTATAATGAGCCTATGAGTATTGAAGTCCACACACCGGCTATTTTATCATTTTATGTGCTATAATTTGGATAACATCTCAATATGAAAGTCAACAAAGCAGGAACTTTATCAAGTTTTGATGCTATGATAAGAATAGAATGTTAGTGTTAAGGTCACAAGGAATCCATTTGATCAGTTTTTCATGCAGATTATGGATAAAGTATCACTATTGAAGGCCACAAGGAAGTGGATTGTTAGTTTTTCATACAATATTATGGACATCTTATCAGTATTCAAGGCCACAAGGCAGCTATTTTATCATTTTTGGATGCTATACAATGCTCACCTTGTGAGAACTAAAGGCCACAATGCAGCTGTTTTATTGGCTTTTGATGCTGTACTATAGATATAACATTAATACTAAAGACCACAAGGCATGTAAATTAGTTTATTATGTTAGTACAAATGTCTTCAAGGCAACTCTCATTTTAGATTTGGATGCTGTAGTATGGATATTATATTAACATTAAGGGAAGCTATGATATTAATTTTGCATATTATCATATGATATCTAATCAAATTCAAAAGGGGGCAAATCATTATAATAACATATCTTCCTATAGTACGGATATTACATCAATATTAAGGCCACAAGGCACCTCTCATTATTAGTTACATTCTGTAGCATAGATTATTGCTACAAGGATATTAAGGCCAGAGGAGAGCTGAAATATTGCATTCAAAGTCCTCAATATGGATATGATATTAATATTAATTGCTATCTTGTAGCTATTATATTACTTTTGCATGATATAGTATGAGTATATTAGTATGCAGGGCAAAAATGTATCTCTTTTGTTAACTTTAGATGCTCTGATACAGATTTCATAAGAGTACAGAATGCCATGGAGCAGGTTTATAGTAGGTTAAGATACTACAGTATGGATTTTTTTTTTTAGTATTGGACACCATAAGGGAACCATTTTATGACTTTTTGAAAAACTACATTAGTGATATCCTATTAGTTGGAAAGGCCACCAGGAAGCTACTGTACCAGTTTTAGATGCTATATTTTGAAGATCATATTAATTTAAGAAACTATGTAGCACCCAACACATTCATTTGTCATGATGAAATGAGGATGTCTGGTTAGGGATAGAGGACACACGGAAGCTATTTTGTCAGTTTTTGATGCTATTATATGATATTGTATCATTTTTCAAGGCCACAAGGCAAGTACATTTTAATCAGTGATGCTATCCATAATATGGATATCTGATCAGAATTATACACAACACGGCAGCTAATTGATCAGTCTTTCATGCTGCCCGAAAAATTACAAATCAGCAATGAAGGCCACAAAGCAGTACTTTGTTGTGTTCTCATATGGATAAATCCCACTACTGAGGGCTCTAGGGCAGCTATGCTATCACCTTTTCATGCTCTATTATGGATGCCATGTCATATTAGAGGCCACAAGTCACTTGTTTCATGAATTGCTCATGGTGTCATAGGAGTAGCCTAACAGTACTGTAGGACATAAGGAAGGTATTTTATAAATTTTGATGGAACAACATGGATATCACATCAGTTTTAAAGGCCAAATATGTGAATTTCATCACTGCTGGTATAATTTGGATAATTTCTCAGTCTTAAATTGCAAAAGTCAGCTATTTTATCATTTTCTAATGCCTCACAATGGCTATTCTATAAGTATTAAAGGTCACAGGGTCTGTAATATTAGGTTGAAATGTCATTACATGGATAATTTATTAATATTAAAAGCCACAGGGCATTGTACTATCAATTTGTTTTTCAAAGATAGATGTCATAGTAGTATTAATATCACAGGACAGTTATATAAGAATTGAAGCTGCACATGGATATTGTAGACTCCCATATATCATGTGATTTCATGATGTTGTATAGATAAGTATGACATTAAGAACTAAAGACCTCAGAGAACATCACATGGATTTTATTTTTAGTACAAGAGACTAGAGGCAGCCTCATCATCCATTTTTAAAGCTAAAATATTGAGAGTGTATCAGTATTAAGGGTCACAAGGCAGCTATTTTATCAGTTGGAATGCTATAATGTGGACTTCATATGAAAAATGAAGTCCAAATTGCTGCTAATATCATTTTTACATGCCATACATGGATGACCTCTCAATATGAAAGGTCAAAAGGCAGCAATTTTATCCAGTTATGATGTTATAATATGGATGTCATGCTAGTTTTAAGACCACAAGGCAGTTATCACTTTGATGCTATAAAATGGACTTTTACAGTATTGAAGACCACAATGCACCCATTTTATTAGTTGTAAATGCCATTATGTGGCTAATTTATTAATATTAGAAGCCTTAGGTAGCTGTAATAGCAACGTGGTTTTCAAATTCAGATGTCATAGTAGTTTTAATACCATAGAACAGTTATTATGTAAAAATTGAAGCTCTACGTGGACATTATATTATTTGAAAGGCCTCTAAGGAGTGATTACATTAGTAATAAATGCGATCATAGTTAACATATTTGCTTTAAAGGTCACACTGTATACACTATGTTATTTTGTGATGCTATATTATTAATATGACATTAATAACTAAATACCACAAGTGTGTAACATGGATTTCATTTTCAGTACAACAGTCCACAAGGTAACCACATTATTGGTTTTATTACTTAGCTATAATATGAATAGTGTATCAGTATTGAAGATCACAAGGCAGCAAGCTTATCAATTTTTGATGCCATAATGTGAATTTTGAAAGAGTATTGAAGTCTGTAGGGCAGCTGTATCATTTTTACATGCTATAATTTGGATAACATCTCAGTATGAAAGGTCACAATGCAGCTATTTTATTGGTTTTTGATTCTATTCTCTGGATATAGCATTAGGACTAAAGAACATAGTCCTTTAAATGGTTTATTATTTTAGTATAAATGTCTACAAGACATCTCTTTTCTTAGATTTGCATGCTATAACATGAATATTATATTAACATTAAAGACCTAAGGAAAGCTACTGTATTAATTTTACTTGCTTCATATTGATATCAAAGTACTACTACAACCAGGATAAGTTGTCAAATTAGTGTTACTTGCTAAAATATCAGCATTATGTCAATATCAAAGTCACAGGAAAGGTATTATATTAGTTTAGATTCTGTAGTTTGGATATTATTTTAATATTAAGGACCACAGGGGAGCCATAATAATATATTTAGAGGTCACAGTATGTAATAGCTGTTACATTAGTTTATGGTACAGTAGTATGGATATATTAGTATTAAGGACCACAGGGCAGGTATTATATTAACTTTAGATACTATAACATGGATATCATATGGGTATAAAGGGCAATATTCAGGTATTACAATAGTTTTAGATGCTGTGATATGGGTATTTTATTAATATTTGAAACCACTGCCTCATTATTGATATGATATTAGTTACAATGGTCACAAAGCAGCTACCTTGTCAGTTTTTGATACTCTAACTTGAATACCATATCAGTACTAAATTCCATAAGGCAGTTGCTTTATCAGTTTTTCATGCTATATTGTGGATAAAATATCACTTTGAAGGCCATAAGGCAGCCTTAGACAGCTTTTCATACTATTGTATGGCTGTCATATCAGAATTAAGGTCACAGTGAAGCTCATTTATCAGTTTTTGATGCTACACTATGGCTAGAACATTAATACTAAGACCACAAGTCTTCTAAAATTAATTATCATTTTCTACAAAACTACAAGGCACTCATATTAGATTTGGATGTTATAACATGAATATTATATCAACATTAAATTCCACAGGGAAACTATATTAATTTTACATGCTACATATTGATATCAAAACCAGGTATCACAACCAGAATGTTATTATATTAATTTTACTTGCTAAAGTGTGGATATTTATATTATATTATTATTAAATGTCACATGGCCATTGTTACATTAGTGTTAGATGCTTACTATGGATATCTTATTAGTTCTAAGGGTCAAAGGTCATATATTAGTTTCTTATGTTATAGTATGGATATGACATTAATACTTCAGCACACTGCGCATGAAACATGGACTATCATTTAGTGGAAAAGGCTGCAGGGCAGCTCTTATATCAGTTTTGGATGCTATATCATGTATATTATATTAATATTAAAGGCCACAGGGAAGCTAGTATATTAATTTTATCTGGTATACTATGGATGCCTTAATGATATTAAAACCACAGGACAGTTATTACATTAGTTTTATGTGCTACTGTTCAAATATTACATCAATATTAACAACCACAGGTTAGCTCTTATATCTCTCTTAATTGCTAAAGTATGGATAGTTTATTAATAATAAAGATCACAGGGCAGCTATAGTATTAGTTTTATAGTTTATACCATGAATATTATATTAATATTAAAGAAAACAATGCAGCTATTATATTATTTAGGATGACAAAGTATGCCTATTATATTAGTATTAAAGGTCAGTGGACTGCTATTTTATTCATTGTAGATGCTATAGCATGTATATCATGTAAGGATTAATGGTCCAGGGAGCAATTTTATCATTTTTAGATACTACATTATGGACATTACATGAATATCAAAGGACACAGAGCAACTATTATGTTAGTTTTTGAGGACACAAAATAGTTATCATATTAATAGTAAAGACCACAGAGCAGTTATTATACTAGTTTTAGGTCCTAAACTATGGATATTGTATAGTACTGAGGGAAGAGAGCTGATATTTTGTTAGTATTCACTGTTATAATATGGATATCTATTAGTACTAACAGCCACAGGGCAGGTGTTTTGTGAGTTTTATACATTACAATATGGGTATCATGTTAATAATTAATGCCATAGGCAAGATGTTATATCAACTTTAATTGCTATAGTGTGGAGACTATGTAGTATGGCTATAGTACGGCTATCACATGGTATTTAAAGACCACAGGGCAGCTACTATTTCATGTTATGGGGACACAGTTTTGATGTGTTATTAGTATTAAAGACCACAGAAGAGCTATAATATTAGCATCAGAAGTCACAGTTTGAATATATTAATATTAAATGCCACAGGGTAGCTATTAACTTGAGAGGCTACATTATAGATATTACATTGGTTATAAAAGCCACAGGGCAGCCATTTTATCAGTTTTTGTATGGATATTATATAGTATTAAAAGGCCACAATGCAGCTATTAGTTCTAGATACTATGGTATGAATATCATATTACTATTAAAGGCCATGGGGCAACTATCATCACTATTATATGGTATAGTTTATAAATTATATTAGTATTAAATGTCACAGGGCAACTCATATTAGTTTTAAAAGCATATAGTTTAGTCAGGCACAGTGGCACACACCTGTAACCCTAGTGGTTAGAGAGGCTGAGGCAGGAGGATCAAAAGTTGAAAGTCAGCCTTAGTGAGACCCTATCTCAAAAAAATAAAATAAAAAAGAACTCAGGATGTGGCTCAGTGGTTTCAATCCCAGGTATAAAAAAAAAAAAAAAAGAACAGCATATAGTATAAATATTACACCAATATTAAAGATCACATGCAGCTATTATATTACTTTATGAAGCTACAGTATGAATACAATATTAACATTTAAATTCATGACAGTTATATTAGTTTAATAGTAATTGTATTACTTTAATGTTTAAGGCTACAGGGCAGATATTTCATCAGATCAAATACTATACATGGATTTTACATTAAGGTTAAAGATCACAGGGCAGCTAAAATATTCATAGAAGATTCTGCACTATACATGTCTAAATGTTACTAAATGCCAATTCAACTATTACATTAGGTTAAGATGTTATTGTATCAATATTACTTTTACTCAAAAGCCAGATGTCAGCTGGATAAAATATTAGTTTGAAAGGTCACATGTCAGCTATTACATTAATTTTAGATAGCAAAGTATGATAGCAGGGTATAAATATTGCATTTATATTATACAATTAATTAATTACATAATGCAAATATTAGGTAATTACATAATGAAAATTACATTGTAATTGATACATAATATCTATTCCATGGATGTTAAAGGTCAAAGGCAGCTGTTTTATCAGTTTTAGGTGCTAATGTATGACTACCATATTAGTATTAAAGGCCACAGTTTATACACTATGTTAACTTAAGATGCTATTGTATGGATATTACATCAATATTGAAGGTTGCAGGACAGCTATTGTATTTATTTTAGATGCTATAGTAAGGACAGAATTTTAGTATTAAAGGCTATAACACAGCTGTTTTATTAGTATTAGATGTGGCAATTTGCATGTTAATATTAAAGGCCACAGAGATCTGATTTATCAGTTTTCCGTGCTATAGTATGGATATTATATCAGTAATAGAGGCTACAGGGTAGTTATTGTATCAGTTTTAGAAGCAATAGTATGGATATTATATTAATCTAAGAGGCTATAGGCACCTACTCTTTTAATTTGCTATAAGATGTTTATAATATTACTAATAAAGGGCACAGGCAAACTATTACACCTAGTTTTAGAGGACACAGTAGGGATAACATTAATTTTAAGGGACACAGACTCATTATTATATTAGTTTTAGAAGTACAGTATGGATATCATATTAGTATTAAAGGCCTCAGATTGGCTCTTATATCAGGTTTTTGTGCTAAAATATGTAAATCATATTAATATGAAAGGGGCAAAGTAGCAATTTTATAGTTTTTCATGCTGTAGTATGGATATCATATGGGTAATAAAGGCCACAGGGAAGTTGTTATATTAGATTTAGAGAACACAGAATGGATATTTTATTAACATTAAGTCTATAGGGCAGTTATCATATTAGTTTTAAATGTTATTATATGAATATTACATTAATATTAAAGGGGCACAGGGAAGTTATTACATTAGTTTTACAAGGTATAGTATAAATATTACATTAGCATTGATGACAGGACAGCTATTATATTACTTTCACCCTGTGTAGTATACATGTTATATTAATACTAAAGCCTAAAGGGCAGCTATCATATTAGTATTGGATGCTATATTACGGATATCATATTAGTATTAAAAGTTGTGAGACACACATTAGTTTAAGCTTTAGTATGACTATGCATTAAATAAAGACTAAGATCACATTTTATATTAGGTTTAGACGTTATAGTATGAATATTACATTAATATTAAAGTCCAAGGACATACATTATATTAGTTTAAGATGCTATGATATAGATATTACCACTAACGGGCATAGGACAGCTCTTTTATGTGCTTGAGATGCTATAGTATGTATTTAATTTTACTACAAAAGGCTGTAGGACAGCTGTTATATTTTTTGGATTATATGGCATGGAGGATATATTAACAGCCATGAGGTAGCTATTATATTAATTTTAGGTGCTATATTATAGATATTACATCAGTATCAAAGACCACAGGAAAAGTATTGTATTAAAGTACACAATATATTCATCATACTAATATTAAAGGCCACAGGCAGCTATTATATATGTTTAGAGGCTATAGAAGGGACAGTATATTCGTATTAAAGATCACAAGGTATCTATTATACTAGTTTTAGATCCTATTGTATGGATATAATATTAGTACTAAGAACACAGGAAGGACATGTGTGGTATTAATTTAAGATGCTATGTTATAGATATTACATTAATATTTAAGGCCAAAAGTCATCTTTTACATTAGACATGCTATCATATGGATATTACATTAATATTAAAGAACACAGGGCATCTATTATGTTAGCTTGAGATGCTAACATAAAAGGTCACAGGCAGCTAATATATTAGTATAAGATTCTATAGTATAAGTATTACATCAATATTAAAGGCCATTGGTAAGCTATTGTATCAGTTTAGTTTTAAAGGCTATATTATGGATATCATATTAGTATAAGGCTTCAGGGTAGCTACTATATTCATATTAGATGCTACCATATGGACATCATATTAGTATTAAAGGCAAAGGACATATATTGGTTTAAGATAATATATATATATACATATATATATTATATATATTACATTCATAGTGAAGAAAACAGGGCATCTATTAGATTAGACGAGATGAGACAGTATGTATATTACATTAATGTAAAAGTCCACAGGGCAGTTATCATATTAGATTGAAATGGTATATTATGCATGTAATATTACTATTAAAAAACACAAGGCATCTATTATATTAGTATTGGATGCTGTAGTATGGATATCTTATTAATATAAAGGCCATAAAGCAGCTATTATATTAATTTTAGATGCTACAGACTAGATATTATAATAACTTTTAAGCCATAGGACAATGAGTATATGAGCTTTGAATGGCACAGAATGGACATCTTTGATATCTTTAATATTAAAGACCATAGAACACTTATTGTGTTAGTTTTAGATTTTACAGAATGGATATCATTAGTATTAAAGACTATAGGGCATCTATTATAATATTTTAGGTACCATAGTGCATTTCATATTAGTATTGAAGACCACATGGAAGCTATTACACTAGTTTTAGAGGCCACAGTATGCATATTGTATTAGTGTGAAAGGCCACAGGGCAGCTATATCAGTTTTTTTTTTAATTTTTAATTTTTTTTATTTGTTCTAATTTGTTTATATGACAGTAGAATGCACTTATACATTTTGATAGATCATACATAAATGGAGTACAGTTTCTCATTTTTCCGATTGTACATATTGCAGGACCACATTGGTTATGCAGTCATGCATGTACGTGAGGTAATAATGTCTGTTTCATGCTACTATCCTTCCTACCCCCATATCCCTTCCCCTCCCTTCACTCCCCTCTACCTAATGTAAAGTAATTCTATTCTTAGAAATTAAGAAGTTTTTAAGCAAAAGAAATTCTTCCATAAATAGAAAATATAGAAATAAGGATATTAAATATAATCTCTTGATTTCAAATATTCTTTAATATAGAAGTACATCTTCATATGATTTGAGGAAGACCACATTCCATCATTAAAAATCTAAGTAATACTAAGTAATAACATATTTAACTCTCGTGGAGAAACTTTTTATTAAAGACACTAAATTGATAAAGAGCTGATAACTTATTAAGAAATGATTTGTTTTTCTGTCTTTCCAATATCCTATTCTGTACTCTGCTTGCATTTCCTCATAGGTGAGTTTCCTGTTCAGGTATATCTCCTTCAGTAGTTTTTGCACAGTGTGGCAGATGTTACAGTAATTAAGGGTGCACCCAAATTCAAATGTGTTCTGCATACCTTCAGTCCTACCCTGTACATGATTGTGTTAATATTTATACAATAGCCTATTTTAATTTTAAAGCATGCCAAATTTGTCAGCACCCTGGGTCACCCATCAAATAGGTACTTATCTACTTTCTTCCATTGTGCAGATGAAGTCAGAAAAACTGATAGGTTAACTGCTGTTTCTGAGACTTCATGACTAATCAGTGATACAGCTGGAATTGTAACTCAGCCTCTAATTGTTTACCTATGTGCTCACAGTCAGCCTGAAGGATGTGAGCACCACAATACAGGTTTGAGTTGTGAATGCAGTTTGAAAAAAATCAGGGCAATGATATGAAACTTTCACTTAATTTTACCAGTAGAAATTATTGGGAGAAATCAGGTAATAATCACCAGTTCTGATTCTCAATGAATTTACTGAGTCTTTTAGACACAAACACAGACGCATAGATATTTAAGATTATAGTTCAGATATGGTGTATCCTATGAAAAGCTTATGTGTTAGGCAATGAAAGAATGTTAATAGGTGAACTGGTAAGATTATGAGAGCTGTAACTGTGATGGGCTAATAAATTTGGTACCATGAGAATGTTACAGGCCAGACTATAAGGGAATTGACTAAACAGACTCCATTTTGCTCTGAGACTCCATGTTATGTGGGAAATAAGCTTCTCCCATGGGAACACCCCACCCCTGTGCCCATCATCAGTGGCTTAGCATGACATGTTTAACAATACAAAATGACAATTCCTATGTAAAGAAAAATTGCTCTCTTTTGATTCCTATTGCTCCTAAAAAATGTACCATGTGAACAGTGATTGTGTGGATGTTCGTAACCATTCTTTAGTTTGTACCTAGGTAAGTCATTTTGACCCACTTCTCCCTCTGTTGATGATCTCATGATGTTAGTTTGTAAACATATCAGTTTTTGATGCTATGGTTTGGACACAGTATTGGTATTAAAAGGTCACAAAACAGCTATTACATTAGTTTCAGAGGACACAGTAGTAATATTATGTTAATGTTAAAGACCACAGGGAAGCTATTACACTAGTTTTAGATACTCTGGAATAGATATCATATGCTCATTATAGACTACATGGCAGCTATTTTGTTAGTTCGAGATGCTACACTAATAAAATTATATTAATATTAAATACCAAGGTCAGGTATTATATTGAATTTATATTTTATAGTATAGATTTGTTAGTATAAAGGCCACAGAGCAGCTGTTAGGATAGTTTAAAATGCTATATAATGCATATCATATTAGTACTAAAGACCAAAATTCAGCTATTACATTAGTTTTAGATTGTATAGTATAGATATCATATTACTATGAAAGGCCATAAGGCAGCTGTTATATTGTGTTTAGATGCTCTACTGTGGAGATTATATTAGTACTAAAATCCACTGGGTAAATATTGTATTAGCATTAGATGCTATAGTATGGATATCATATTAGTGTGAAAGTCCACAGAGCAGCTATTAGTCTTAGATGCCATTTTCCATGTTATAATATGTATATCATGTCAGTATAACTAATATATTAGTTTTAAGATGTTATAATATGGATATCATTAGTATGAAAGGCCAAAGGGAAGCTATTGTGTTAAGTTTAGACACTAGAGTATGAATAATATTAAAGGTCACAGGGCAGCTATTTTATTAGTTTTAAATGCCATAGTATGAATATATTAATATGAAAGACCTCAGGAAATCTATGCTATAGTATAAATATTTTAATATGAAAGACTTTCAGATGCTACAGTATGGATATAATATTGGCATGAAAGTTTACAGAGTAGCTCTTATATCAATTAGTCTTAGATGCCCGAGTATGAATATCATATTAGTATGAAATGTCACAGGGCAGCTATGATATTAGTGTTACAGGCCACAATGTGGTTATTATACTTACTTTAAAGTCACAAAGTAGTTATAATATTAGTATCAGATTCCACATTATAGGTATTATTTTAGTAGAGGTAAAAGTAAAATGTTAGATGCCATATTGTGAATATTATCTTAGTATCATTTGAGGCCACAGTATGGACACAACATTAATATTAATTTCAAAAATTCAGGCATATTAGTATTAGAGGCCACAGGTTCAATGTAGCTCCTATTTGTGTTAGATGCAAATATATGTATATTATATTATATTGACAGTATCAATATTAATATTAAATGCCAAAAGGCAGATATTAAGTTAGTGCTAGATACTAAAGTATAGATATATTAGTATTCCAAGCCATAGTGCAGACATTGTATTAACATTAAAGAGCATATGACAGCTGTTGTATTAGTGTTCAAGGCCATACTATGGACACTGTACTAGTATCAGAGGCCACATGTGGACACATTAGTAACAAAGGTGACTATGGATAATGCATTAGCATTAAAGGCTGCATATGGATAACACATTGGCATTATGTCACCACCATATCCATATTATTACATGGCCAGGTCTGAGGAGGTTGTGTGTACCCGCGGATAGCCACTGGATCTTAGCACAGAATGTTACAGTTCAGAGGTGCCTGTGAATCCCCTCCTGGCACTCCTGAGAAATGGACAAAATTCAGTACTCTATTTAGTTTATTCAAGGTCATGATTTTGGAAATTCAAACTGAAATAAAATGCATCCCATGATTTTTCAATTAGGGGTGATTGAACAAGCTTTTGAAAACTATATTGAATGAATTTAATATATACACAAACTGAAAATCCTGTAAAAATTGATTCACAATAGTCCATAAATAAAATTTGAGAAAACTATAAAATTTCTAGCAGGAAATAGAAGAGAATCTATATAATCTTAGACTTAGGGATGAGGATGTGTGTGTGTATTCTGGTACTGGGGGAATCTAATACTGGTCTGCACTTATGCTAGACAAGCTCTCTAATATGGACCTACATTCCCAGCCCTTGGTAATAAGTTAACTCATAGTACCAAAATCCAGTGGACTGAAGAAAAATATTGATAACATGGACTTTATAAAATTAAATTTTTATCAAGTATGGTTTTGTATGCCTAAAATCCCAATTGCTCAAAAGGCTGAGGCACAAGGATTGTAAATTTGAGGACAGACTGGAAGATTTTAAACGGGATGGGTTGCAGCTCAGTGGTAGAACATTTGCCTAGCATGCGTGAGGACCTGGGTTAAATTTCTAGCACTACAAACAAAAAATTAAATTTTATGCTCCATGAGAAAGAGAACAAATAGAGAAGTCACATACATATACATTATTTACAAAACACATTTCTGAAATGAAATTTTTATTCAAAATATACAGAGAATTGTTAAAGCCAACAACTAAAAACCCAGGTAAAATTGGTAAAAATCTGAAGAAAATCTGAACTTGACCAAATAAAATAAAAAGATGGCAAATAGTTATACAAAATAATGCTCAGTGTTACATATCATTAGGAACTCACAAATTAAAACACTACTGAGGTAGCATGGCACAGCTATTTGAACTGCTACACTCTAGAAATGGCAGTGCACCAGCAGCTGCAGGATGTGGGACACCATCACTCTGAGGCATTCCTGGGAGAAGACATGGCACAGCCACTTTAGAGGAGAGTGTGCCAGTTCTTTCCAAAGCAAAGAAGTCTAATCTATGACCCAAAAATATGCCTATAAATTCTCTGCATTTAAACAAGTACTTTGAAAAATCGTGTCCAAAAAAAAAAAAAAAAGTATGTAATTATGCACAGAAGCTCTGCTGATGCTGATGAGATAAAAATCAGAATGTCCTTCCATAGCTGAATGCACGATCAACACAGAATGAAAGGAATGAACCACTAACCTACACAGAGACACAGAAGAATCCTAGCTGGCATGCTGCTAAGTGAAATAAGCCAGGTTGAAGAGGCTACACACTGTATGGCCCAGCTTTTATGGCATTCTAAAAAAGACAAACTTACAGTCAGGTGAGGAGGTGCACAAGATGAGGTTCAGAAGGGTCCCTAGTGCAGGAACCTCTATCCACACGGAGTTGGGACACACCACCCTTCCTGTGCATGCAGGTCTTCAGCAACTCAGAAACTCACTTTTATTAGAGACTCTGGTGGAGAAATGGATGAAATCATGTAGATACAATGGATTTTTAATTCAATCTCCAGCTTCTCTCCCCAAAGAATGAGGTGGGGGGAATGAAAGTTCCAAGCTTTTAATCATTGCTTGGTCTTTCTCATGACCATCCTACAACCTGAAGCTGCCCTAGAGCCTGCCAAGAGTCCTTGCTGGAGCAAAAGACACTCCTGCCACCCAGAAGATTCTGGAGGATTTAGGATCTCTGTGTAAGGAATCAAGGTCAAAGGACAAATGTCAGGACAAAAGATAATTTTAATACCCTTATTATTTGGAAAATATTTAGGTTTTAGGAGCTCTGCACCAGGATCTGAGTATAGAAAACAAATGTGTGCTTTTTTTATGCTGCAACCTGTAATCTGGAACAATAATGAATTAATTGCTCATAACCAATGAACTAATTACATGGCAGAAGTTAGGACCCAGGTTTCTCACTGCTGGGGTAAGAAGTTACAGATAAGCAAGGGGGGAAGAATGATCTCTGTAATAATGGATCAGACTCCACTGACTGCAGATCAGTATAAATTCATGTTTATCTTAGTAAAAAACACAGTTCCCATAAACATACTTGTAATTGGAGGGGGCAGTAAGTCAGATTTTCTGATGCTGTGATTAAAAGACTGAACCACAACAACTGTAGAGGAAGAAAGGCTTATTAGAGGGCTCACAGTTTCAGAGGTCTTAGTCCATAGGAGGCCTCTCCTCCATTCCTTGGGGCTGGAGGTGAGGCAGAACTTCATGGCAGAAGAGTGTGACAGAGGGAAACAGCTCACATGTTGATCAGGAAGCAGAGAGAGTTTCTACTCTCCAGATACAAAATATGTACCCCAAAGTCATGTCCCCAAGTCCCACCTCCTCCAATCACACCCCACCCCTTCAGTCACCACTCAGTTAACCCCTATCAGGGGATTAATTCACTGATTGGATTAAGACTCTTAGAACCCAATCATTTCTCCTCTGAAACTTCTTGCATTGTCTCTCACATGAGTTCTAGGGGACACCCCACACCCAAATCTTAACAGAGGGGTATAGATTATAACACACAGACAGTTGTCAGTTGTGAGGGTCAAGATGTAATGAGCACATTCAGCTGCCAGATGGAAGATTTTAATATCACTTTCTAATAAAAGGGGCCAGGGATCTTTGAAGAAGTGGCCAATATTGGGACTGAGGCAGTAAATATATGAGTCAGTGTAATCTTCAAGTATCAGAAAGAAAGGAAATTGGGACAAAAACAAAAATTATGTTAAAAGACAACAGGAGACAATGGAAAGAACTCCCAATGGCTAAAGCAGGAACAAATTGAGCAATAAAATACTATAGAATTGGATAACAAACAACTTAAAGTAACTATCCAGATGGCCAGACTAGACTGAACACATAAACAAATGGGGTTGTCCAGAAACCTCTTGTGCAGAAGAATTCCAGATGATTGAGGCAGACACTATTCACCAAGGAGGTGGAGCTAACTGCCTGCTCCATAAGTGTGGGCACTGCATAGTGACTTCCTCCAGGAAACACAGACAATGTAGCTGTGCAGAGAACAGTGACTTCACAGTGAGAAACCTGAAAGGCACTGCCTCAGTCAGTTAAGCAGTCAGAACTGAAATGACATTCATCTTGAGGGCATGAGATAACAGGTCATCTCTCTACCTCCGTGACCTGCTTCCTCCAGACCCACAATCCCAGTCTAAATATGAGAAAAACAAGGGAACCACAATGGAGAATGATCTTCCTCAACACTGTCAAGGTCACTGGAACAAGGAACCTCAGAAATTGTCAGCCTTAGAGGAGTTATGGAGACATGATGTCATGTGGGGTCCTGGATGGAGTCCAGGAACAGGAAGTGGCAGAACTGAAAATCCAAAGGAAAGACGACTTCAGTTAGCAGTAGCATACCAGTATTTGCTCATGACAAATCATCTAAGATGTTAATACATCTGAGTTAGTACACATTAGTCATAACAAGGGAAAAACCAGGTGGAGGCTACATGGGAAATCTCTGCATTTTCTTTGCAATTTTTGCATAAAACTAAAATTACTCTCAAATAAAATCTTAAGACATGGTTATATTTTTTCAAACATCTACTTGTTTAATTATCTATACAGTTAATTACAGGTAGCTCACACTCAGTTCTATATTTTATTATGAACACAAAATTAATTTTGAATCAAAATTAAATAATTCAAATATTTTATTCAAGATATGTGCCTGTTTTACATGTTTTATGTTGAAGTAATAACATATGTGCAAACTTATTATTTTTTTATGCTGTCACTAGGTCCTGAGTCTTCTAAAAACCTGATCACTTTAGAGAAAAAAATAACATTTTGGAGACTATTTCAATTTATGGCTAAATTTTCTCAAAAGAGTGACTTTGTAAAAAAAAAGTAACGATGATAAATTGACTCACTGTGAATTTGGATCCTTTATCCCAAAGAATCTTTGTCTTTTTTGTTTCTATGCATACCCTTTAGCAGCAATAGAATCAAATATTTGTTTGGGACAAATAGCCAAATAAAAGAAAAAGGTAAGTGGAAATTGCAACCACCATAAGTGATGCCTCCCAAGCAGAAGAGTTTAAAAGGACACCAGCATCCATTTCTTCTGTGATGTCCTGCAGGAAGTGGTGAGATGTGAGGAGGAGCCCAGGTGGCAGCTCTGTCCAGGAGTGACCTTAGATGCTGCTGTGATGTAGGAAAACACTGTACCTTCTAGAAGCCACAAAGAACTGGATGCCCAAACTCTTGAATGGCTCCAAATTTAGTTAAATTTCTAAGTGATTTTATTATCACTATATCTTGTCATGATGCTAATGATAACTAAAGGATCTATGGGGCTTAGTGGAAGAGTGCTTGCCCAGCATGCAGGGGACCCTGAGTTCAACCCTTAGTACCACAAAAAAAAAAAGAAAAAGAATTTGTGTCTTATTTGTGTAATCAAATAGAAAATAAATAATCACTACTCCTAGGAAACATGTTGACTGGAAACATAGTTCAGACTATCAAAATCAAAATACACTCCTTACTATTATGAACTACCACAGCTTGCACAGCTAGACTATCATGAACAGCAGTGTCACATTGTAAAGTATGTTCACATTAAGCAGACTATCAAAACAACAAGAAGGATTTATTGACTAGAAACAAGAAAATGAATATAGTCTATCTTAGGAAATTATGATTATGTTGGAAACATAAGATCCTAACACCAAAATCCTGCAGGACAAGTCAGACACTTTGACACACATCTGTAATCTCAGCCACTTGAGAGACTAAGGCAGGAGGATTGCAAATTTGAGGACTCCTTGGGCAATTTAGCAAGACCTTGCCTCAAAATAAAATTTCAAAAAGGGCTGGTGAAGTATGTAGTTAAGTGTTTACCTACCATGTGCAAGACCTTGGGTTAAGTGTCCAGTGTCAAAAAATTCTCTGGTCCAGACATCTGATCATAGACAAGCATGGTAGGTGTAGAACAGGGCAGAAGACATTATGTCAGCCTCCTCAAAATGATTAAACTAAGTCTGTACTTTGTTCAGCTCACAATAGTAATATGTCTAATCTCTGCTTCTACTAATTCAAATATGATAACCTTTTGAAATAGGGTAAAAGTGTATGTACTTTTCTAGAGACCCAACAAATATAAGATGTACTCAACTCCATTCTACGAGAGATCTTATAAACACATAGGGGCACTGACATTAGAATAAAATGTAATCATGGCACTTCCCACATTAAATATCCCTAAGTACTAATAAACACATAATCTCGAAATAAGAAATTCAAATTTCTGAACTCAAAAGCATGTTGGTACATTTTAAAGTATAGTTTGAACAAAGACAGACCACTTAATAGAGTTCTCCAACAATTATTCCTGAAAATATATGAAGCATCATGCTCATTAGAAGGCCCATCCCCTTGCTTCAAAGGAATAAGATAAACTTCCTGATGAACAGCTTTAATAAGACACATGTATATGCTTCCTAAATTTGAAAAGTAGAAAAACATGTCTGTTTAAAAAGGTTACTTTTAGTAAATGTCTAGACTTACAAAAAGCAGCTAGGATTGTTCTCATATACTTTAATGATTTGAGTCTGGAAGAAATTTCATCTATAGTGGTGTTAAGTATGCAATATCAATAGTTGGCATTAAAAATATCACCATTGTGTTTCTATCTTCTAAAACTGATTTGAAAATTTTGCTTAGAATCATTTGACTGAAATTTGGAAGAAGTGTACTGTGGTGTATATGTGTATATGTAAATACATAATCTTTTAAAATCATACCTCTGGGAACTTCTGATGCTTGGGTTCTATGAAAGACATCTTCTGCATGTGGGGTAGGGTAGGCAGGGGTTGGGATCCAACCAAAGGCCTCCCGTGTGCTAAGCAAGTGCTCTTGCCACTGAGCTGCACATCCAGTCCCCTAAGACATCTTAACAAGCAGAAATTAATTAAAATCATTTAATATTACCAGGAGAAATTTCAAACAAGACAATTCTCTCAATCAAAAACAAAGTAAGTTAAAAGTATATCTTTAAAATATTGCTGATGAAAGATAGCCAGAGTTCACAGGATTAAGAATTTTGTAAAAACCAAAAAGAGGTAAAATTAAAAGTTGAATAGGAACCTACTGCACAGAACTGGGAACTAGGAAGACATGGGGAATTTTCTTATAAATACAGATATTGGAAAATGACACTAAAATAAGGAAATTACAAATCAATCAATTAGCATAGAAAAGCTTGGACTGTTGCTTAGAGATCTCCTACTGGAAAAGACCTGGGATCACCAGGGCTCACAGCTAAGTGTTACCTGACCTTTAACAAATTCTGATTTTATTTCAAATGTTCATGATCTAGAGGAAAGGGAAAGAGGTGACTTTCCTAAATTCAGTTTACAGTATATCAAAGCCTAATACAATCAAGGTATTTCATTCAATGTAGGATGTCAATATTTATACAACAAATACAAGTTGTTTTGTGTACCATTACAAACATACTGCCAATTAGCTCACTGAAGGTGACAGCCTGCTTATCCTAGCCCAGCAGGAGTGGAGGCCTAGAGAAGGGGCGGGCCTAGAGGAGAGGCGGGGTCAGAAGAGATGGACCTGGAAAAGGTGGGCCTGGAGGAGGGTGGGAGGGGCAGGTCAGAAGAGGTGGGCCTGGAGGGGCGAGGCCTGGAAGCAGGCCTAGAGGGGAAGGGTTGTCTGGTGCAGGGTCAGAGGGACAACAGATAGTGAGGAGCAGCAGTCTTGATGGTCCCTAGCTCAGAGCCTCTCAATCTCCAACCTTCCGTCATGATATCCCACCGAAGGGAAACACGCTGGAGCTGGGTGGAGCCACAACAAGCCTGACCCGCCACCCACCATCGCCCTAGTCACCAACAGCCGCCCTGAATCCGGGGGCAGTAGTTCCCTGGGCCATCCACTACCACCTGCTTTGTACCCGCTGGCCTAAAAGTGCTGTGAAAGTGGCAGGTAATCATTACATAATGCTAAGAGGAGAGGAGCCAGGCATGGTGGCTGACGCCTATAAAAGCTACTACGGAGGCTGAGGGAGGAGGATTGAGGCCAGCCTGGGCAACCTAGCAAGACTGTGTCTCAAAATAAAAAAGAATTGGGGATGTTCAGTGGTGGAGGGCTTACCTAGGATGTGTGAAGTCCTGGGTTCAAGTCTCAGTACAGAGAGAGAGAGAGAGAGAGAGAGAGAGAGAGAGAATGCATTGTTATTATAAAGCTCATTTCCTTTTATTCTACCTTCATCATCATTTTAAAGCATTTTAACATCCATGGACAATGAACTATTTGGCAGAACAGTAGAGATCTTAAAAACTAAAATATAGATTGTTAGCGGCGGGGGAAGCGTGGCAGAAGGCCCGGCGAGCTGACTTCCTCCTGGCCACTGGCGCGGGTGAGGGGAAGCCAGAGGAGTCCCCGAGGAAGCTGAGGCCAGCGCAGGAGGTGGCTCTCATTGGCCTCTGGCGGTACTGAGCATACTGAGACCAGAAGGTGGGCGTGGGGGGAGCACCTTTAATGAAAAGTTTCAAAGACTGAAAAACTAAACATGAGGGTAGCAGGTGCTGCAAAGTTGGTAGCAGTGGCAGTGTTTTTACTGAAGTTTTATGATATTTCTCAAGTATTTGAAATAAAAATGGATACAAGTTTAGGAAATCTCTTTGCAAGATCAGCATTGGACACAGCTGCATGTGGTGTGAAGAATAATGTTGGATGAGGGATCAACTTGCCTTGGCAAATGGGAAAACAGAAGAAATATTAGACACTAAGTGTGGGAAGCAGATGTGGCACCATTTATTGAGTTTCTGAAGGTCATAAAGTGTAGAATAGTCTTAATGGGGACATGTGATGATGGAGCAATGAAACTCAAATGATGAGGCAGGACGGCTCACTGCGGCAGCACGTCTATAACTAGTCTTAGATTTAGAGACAACTGGGTCTTCTGTGGTGGGAAGGGCATTAAGACAAAAAACACCTTTGAAGTGCACAGAAAGAACAATAAGGATACAAATAAATATGAAGAATGGCCTCAAGTTGTAGAAATGGAAGGATGCATTCCCCAGAAACAAGACTGAAGGAAAAAAACGGAAGTGCACTTTCAATATTAATGAGACACTCAAAGAACAAAATACCCATAAATATTTTAAGAGCATGCAGTCATCTTGGTGAGTGATGTCAGGATTATTTGTTGCTAATGTAAATAGCAGTCTTTGTAAGTAGTCCTCATGGGCAAATCACTGAACATTTCCTTAGAAGTGCAATGTTTAGACTGCTATGATAATAATACACATCAATTCTAAAAGCATTATCAGTGGGTTACCGATCAGATTGTGAAAAACATATTGATATATATATGGTCACTGTAAAAATTGATCATAGAATAATATGGCCTTTATGAAGGGGATTTTGTTTATAAATAAATATATAAGTATGTATCTGGCCTTGTGATAACATTATCTTTTAAAGTCAAAAGAGATTTGGCTAGTTGTGTGTGCAATGTCACCTTATAGTCCATTTCTCCTGATGTAACTCTTATTCTTTATTTTCCCCTCTGAAGAAACTAAGAAATAAAATGTTGGATATGAAAATATACATCCGATATGTGAAAAGCACAACAAATTCTTTAATGCACACAGCAAAAGTCAACATGTAAATGTAGGTGGTCTTCAGGACCACACCTTCTGAAATTTGTGTTAGTGATGTCAAAACCTTGAACTTGTATAAGCTGTTAGAGTGAAGCTGGAGGTGGAGACTCCACAAACCTGAGGAGCCAGGCCAAGTCCCCTCCCTGACCTAATTATGTCACTTAGGACAGCTAAAACAGTATATTTAGGGCAACACAGGTATATATTTTCCTTATTGGCATACACCAAGTGGTTTGAAAAGGGTATGTTTAGTATCATGACACTTTGGATTTATAAACTAAGAAATTAATTTTATATTTACTTCACCTAACTTCATAATGGCAATTATTGCCCAAAGCTACAGTGGCATATTTAGAAAAGTCCTAATTACTCAGTAGACTGATAACATTTTTCAAATAATTATATTTGAACTAAAATGACTTCATTCCAAGTTCTACATAAAAATATGGGATATCTAACTTTATCCTTAAGATATTTACTAAATTACTTTATTTTGCTTTAATTTTTCTAGGGCATTAAATACCTATTATGTATGAAGTATCTTAAACTGGAACATAAATAAATTTAATGATCAAACTACCTTTCACAGCATAAGGCAGCACTTAAATTTTGAATTTAAATTTTAGCTATTATGTATAAATATAACCTATAAGCAGTATTTGTTATCTTTCTGTAAGTTGAATATCTTCTGGATATTTCATAACTATTGATAACTTTTTGGGTACTACTTCTTCCCTCCAACTGAATGTAATTCATAAGTAAATGCACCTTATGTGTTTAAATAATTTTTGTAAACTTTTTAGATTTTTGGTGCTTATATACTCAATCACATTCAGCATGATATTTTGACATTTAAAATACTTCTCTCAAAATTCTGTAAGTTAAAAGAATAGCTATTTTACAGTTCTAGGGATTGTTCAACAAATGTTGCAGTTTTTTATAATGAAAATAAATACATCTTGTTTTAAAACAACTAAGATATAAAGTTCCATTTGTTATAGATTGGTAGATTCAATGTACAGAATTTCTAAAATGAAGGTGTAAGTTAGTGGAAAACCTAGAGTGAGCTCAGAGAAACCTCATTTTCCAACATATTGGCACAGGTGCTTTCTTTTTTTTTTGCATTTTTAAAAATTTATTATTATTGTAAACAAATGGGATACATGTTGTTTCTGTTTGTACATGGAGTAACAGCATACCATTTGCATAATCATACATTTACATAGGGTAATGTTGTTTGATTTATTCTGTTATTTTTTCTTTGCCCCCACCCCTTCCACCACTCTTTTCCCTCTATACAGTCCCTTCCTCCATTCTTACCCCCTGCCATGCCCCATTATATGTCATCATCTGCTTATCAGCAAGATCATTCTTCCTTTGGTATTTTGAGATTGGCTTATCTCACTTAGCATGATATTCTCCAATTTGATCCATTTGCCTGCAAATGCCATAATTTTATTATTCTTTATAGCTGAGTAATATTCCATTGTGTGTGTGTGTATGTATATGTGTATATGTGTGTGTGTGTGTGTGTGTGTGTGTGTGTGTGTGTGTGTGTGTGTGTATATATATATATATCACAGTTTCTTTATCCATTCAACAGTTGAAGGACATCTAGGTTGGTTCCACAATCTGGCTATTGTGAATTGAGCAGCTACTATGAACATTGATGTGGCTGTATCTCTGTAGTATGCTGATTTTAAGTCCTTTTAGTACAGGCTGAGGAGTCAGATAGCTGGGTCAAATGGTGGGTCCATTCCAAATTTTCCAAGGAATCTCCACACTGCTTTCCAGAGTGGCTGCACTAGTTTGCCCCACCCACAATGTATGAGTGTTCCTTTTTCCCCACATCCTCTCCAACACCTATTGTTGCTTGTATTCTTGATAATTCCATTCAAATTGGGGTGAGATGGAATCCTCGTGTAATTTTGATTTGATTTCACTTATTACTGAAGATGGTGTACATTTTTTCATATGTTTGTTGATTGCTTGTAAATCTTCTGTGAAACGTCTGTTCATATCTTTAGCCCATTTGTTGATTGGGTCATTTGTATTCTTTCTGTAGAGTTTTTTGAGTTCTTTATATATTCTGGAAATTAATGCTCTATCTGAAGTATGAGTGGCAAAGATATTCTCCCACTCTGTAGGCTATCTCTTCACATTGCTGATAGTTTCCTTTGCTGAGAGAATGCTATTTAGTTTGAATCTATCCCAGTTATTGATTCTTGCTTTTATTTCTTGTGCTATGGGAGTCCTGTTAAGGAAGTCTGATCCTAAGCCAACAAGTTGAAGATTTGGACCTACTTTTTCTTCTATAAGATGCAGGGTCTCTGGTCTGATTTCAAGGTCCTTGATCCATTGTGAGTTGAGTTTTGTGCAGGGTGAGAGATAGGGGTTTAGTTTCATTCTGTTGTATATGGATTTCCAGTTTTCCCAGCACCATTTGTAGAAGAGGTTATCTTTTCTCCATTGCATATTTTTGGCCCCTTTGTCTAATATGAGAAAATTAACTATAGGTGGACACAGGGGATTTAAGACTCTGCTGAAACTCACTCCACAAACTGAAAACCAGGGGCAGCCAGTTTCCTGGAGTTATCCTGGTGGCTCATGAGAACTAGACAGAGCTTTGGGTCTGTCACTCCTTAATAAAGGCCTGACCCTGATGAGGCAACCTCAGTGCAGCTGTCTTTGAGGCATGCCACCAGGAACCACGCAACATTTGCCTGAGTGACAGAGGGCCATCTAAATGCAGCGTGGCCCTACACACTTCTGTCCTCTGCCATCAGGGAGAGACTGTTTACCAGCACAAGCCCAGTTGGAGCTCTTTATACTGCCTGGCTTCTCAAGGGCTGTTGTGAAAAGGCAGCAGCACAATGACTGACCTCTCAATACAACTCCTTTTCTCTTTTCTTCCTGTTGCACTGGTCATCTGGCTTCAAAGGAGGTTAGACGTTCCTGAAAGGCCAAAGGGCATGTCTGAATTGAGATGCGCATTTTTGAAGGTGGATGGGAGTATTTCTGGTTATGCTTTTCCTACTCCAATATTTCAAAAGACAAGAAAATACGCAAAGGAAAGCGGGAAGGAAGAAAGAAAGGGTAAAAACAGAAACACACACAACACATACTGGATATGTGTATATTCAGTAGATTAGGTTTATAAAATGATATTTTCAGCTGATGATGGTTTTATTAGGGGATTAAACTCATCATATGTTGAGGAGCATATATACACACATATATATAAATCTGCATATATACATTTGTTTACAGATGTGTACATATCTGTGTACATATACATGAATAAATACATCTGTGTACACTTATTTATACACATACACATACTCGCAGGTGGTCTTTTATTTACAATCGTTTGATTTAACAATTGTTTGACTGCAACAGTGTGAAAGTGATATGTATTTAATAGAAACTATAGTTTACAATTTGAATGTTGGTCTTGCTGCTGGGCAATGACTATGAGCCACAGATCCTAGTCAGCCATGCCATCATGAGAGGAAACAACCCATACACTACAGTGTACAGTGTTGCCAGCATTTTGTGGATACAAGTATTCAATATATAATTTGAAATAGTCAACACTTCATTATAAAACAGCTTTTTGTTAGACTATTTGCCCAATTGAATTAGTTGGCTTTTCATTACTTGACTAAAATACCTGTCAATAACAACTTAAAGAAGGAAAAGTTTATTTTGGCTTATGGTTTCAGAAGTTCATGGTCAGCAGATTCCATTGCTCTGGGCCCAAGCTGAAATAAAACATCATGAACATCATGGTGGGTGGTGGAAGGGTGTGGTTGTAGTAATCTGCTCAGTTCATGCATCCAAAGAGGAGAGAGAGAGAGACAGGAAGGGGTCAAGGACAAGACACAGTTCCCAAGGGTAAACCCCAGTGACCTACTTCCTCCAGTCATGCTTACAAGAAAGTATCCTCAGAAGAAGATGTTCAGAAGGCAAGAGCTGTACAACCTATGACACAAAAACCAGCTCTTTCTTTCCATCAATTGTGTAGCTTCTGCCAAAATGGAGGTAGATACTCACAGTGACTCCTATTCAGTTATTGCTTGATCATTCCAAAAGCATGTATGTTGTGATTCCTCCCATCGCTATCTAGCAATGAGACTTGAGATGGTGGTAGAGTTCGTTATGCTGGAATTCAGGTATAAAAAAAAGTTGGGCATCAGTTGCACAATTCAACATTAATAGGTATCATAAGAAAGCACTGAAGATGAATACTGTGTGTGTGTACAAATATGTAACAACAAATTCCATCATTATGTGCAACTAAAACTGCATCAATAAAAAATGTAGGAAAAAAAGAAGAAAGCATTGAAGAAGAAAATGCCATATAAAAAGATAAATGAAAGGGCTCAGATAGAGGTTTGCAAATATTAAATTACCTAAGAATCATAAGTTTGGTATTTGGGATGTACTAAATGTTTGTATATGCCCCACAACAGGTTGAAATTTCAGGTCCAATTTGATAGTATTTGGAGGTGTGGTATTTAGGAGGTGATTGGAGCATGATGGTAGATCCCTAATTAAAGGGATTACTATCTTATATAAGAAAATGGAAGAAGTGCACTTCTGTCATTCCAGCAACTCCAGAGGCTAAGGCAAGATTGAAAGTTCAAAGCCAGACTCAGCAACTTAGTGTGGCTCTGTCTCAAAATAAAAATAAAAAGTGGTTGGGGATGTAACTCATGTTAAGTGCCCCTGGGTTCTATCCCTAATACTACCCCCAACACACTCACACACACAGGAAGAGAACTAGCTAGCTACTTTTTTCTTTCTGCCATGTGAGGACACAGCAAGAGAAAGGCTATGTGTAAACAAAGAAAGAGGTCTTGGCAAGAATTCAGTTCTACTGGCATCGTGGACTTCTAAACTCTAGAGCTACAGGAAGTAAACGTTTAGTATTTAAAACACCTATTTATGGTATTTTGCAATAGCTGCCTGAGCTTATTAAGTCAGAGATTGTTTAAATGCATATTAGAAGACATTATAATTCATTCATTTTGAGATAGGGTCCAGATCTCTGCGTTTTTACTGGGGAATTCTCATGGAAATGGTTCCCAGGTCTCACTTGAACAATGCCAGTTCAGTTAACAATGCATCCTCACTTTTTGTCTTTTCTGAGGACATATCTACAATATCTCTTTGGACCAAAACCATAGGTCCAGTAATAAAGGAACAGAGTGGACTCTGTTTTCAGGATATTATGACTGTATTTGTATGAAAGAATTCTTGTGTGCAGGTGTGGGAAAAGCAGAAAGTTCTGAAATCAGCTTTAGAAACTTCTTTTTTTTTCCTCTCTTTTTCTCTTTATTCCCTGTGGGAAAGTTTCAAAAATGTCTTCTTCAAAATGTGTCATTCTGATTTCAGGTACCTATAAATATAATGACATATCCCTCTATGATTATATTAATGTTCTCTGGCACATTTAACCTTAGAATAGGAAAAGAATCCGGGACGATCCAAGTGGGCCCAGTGTCATCAAATAAACCCTTAAAAGCAGAAAACTTTCTTCAGCTGATGACAGAAGGCAACATCAGAAAGAGCTGAAGCACCTGAAGGAATTGATAGGCCTTTGCTGGCTTTGAAGATGAAGGGGGCCGCATCCCAAGGAATGCTGACGATTTCTGGGAGCTGGTGCAGCCCAATGCTGACAACCAGCAAAGAACTGAAGACTTCATTTCTACAACAGTCTGGAATTCAGTCAACAACCTTAACAAGCTTGAAAGCTGATCTTCCCTTGAGCTTCCAGAAAAGAGCCCAGACTGGCAAACACTTTGATTTTAACCTCATGAGACCCTAACAGAGAACTTAGCAAAGTCTAGTGGACATCTGATCTGCAGAACTGTGAGGTAATAACCTGCTCTAAGCCACTACATATTTGGTACTTCTTTACACACACACACACACACAAAAAAAAAAAAAAAAAAAAAAACTACTACACCATGAACATCTAATACTACACTATGAAACATTTTGAAGAAACTATTTTTGAAACTGCCTGCCATGTTCAGTATATACACTTCATAGTAGAAACTATATGAAGAACATAGTCCTGTTTCTCTAAATCTCACAATACCAAGGAGGCCAATGATAAACAGCCAGATAAAATATGATGTAGAAAGTATTTATTAAAGAAATGAGCACCAACAACTGTGGAACTGGAAAGGCATCATTCTTGCCTCATTTGCTGATGTTAGAGGGACCTCAGAGTGCGACATGGACTGGGTCATGGATAAGGCACAAGAGTGTGTTAGGAAGCTGGAGGATGTAGGCAGAGGAAATAGAAGCAAGGGCAGAGTGGTCAGAGGGTGCTTGTCATGAATAGGAAAGAGAAGTCACCAGTCACTTAATACATAGACATAAATGAGTTTGGAAAGGTAGGTAGCAGTCAGAAGGTGGAAGAATTTTTCAAATCATACAGAAGAGATTGAACAATATTTTTAATTTTAGTAAGCAGACAAGTGACTGGTCAGATTTGTGTTTCCACCTGGAACTCAGACAAGGCACACAGAATGGCCCTCCTGCCATGGCTACAATCTCCAAGCATCTAGTGCTATTCTCCTCTAAAGAAAGTGTCCTCAAAGAAAGATGTTTGGGAGGCAAGGACTATACATTCTATGCATAGAAAACCAGCTTTTTCAGTGCATTGGTAAAGTAATTTCTCGTCATTCTTTGGTGATTGTTAGGTGCAATGGCATTTCTTCCCTTCCTTTCTCCTCCTTTCTTCTCTCCTAATGTAGTGCATACCTTTTAACACTGCATGCAACACAGAAACCAGAGCTTCAGCAACTTAATCTACCCACAGATGTCCTCCCTATCCTCCTGTCTTCTTCAGATTGATTGATAGATTGCTTTATCAGTGTATCAAGATATCTATTTTCCAAACTACCTATGCATGTGGTTTTGTTATACTATGTTCATTTTAACTGTATGCTGTTCTTTTTTTTTTTTTAAAGAAGACAATATCATGCTGTTTGTAATCTTTTGTGTCTGTAATTGCATTGTTAGTTTCATCCTGAGTGTTGCCTGAAGCTATACGTCGACGTTTGCAATGATTGCTGTGGATTATTCCACTGAGTACATACGCTGTAACATATTTATGCATTCTTCAGTTCTTCCGTCTGTGAAAACACAGGAATATTAGTCAAGAGTTCTTTTAATAGAAAATGCTGTTCTAGTTCTAGGGCAGTAGATGTGGGTTGTACAAGAGGCTAGGCTAGAAGTTTATGATAAATAAACTAGCCATGATCAATATTCAAATGTCTGACTTAGGAACTATGTTTGTTCAATTCCAATTAGAATCATCTATTTTTTCCTCCCTCTTCTACTGGATCTCATGTTGTGTTCACACAAATGGCATCTTCATCCAGCCGTGGTCTAGAAGAAAAAAGCAGAGCATGCAACTCGCAGTATCAATACTTTCTGCTCATCACAGAAGCAGAGTGGTGGACTTTTTCCTTCATGGAAATACAGCTCTGGGCCACAGTCTTCTGAATTGTGCTAGTCAATAAAGAATGATACTTAAGTGAGCTATGAGGCCTCTGGAGCTGCCCAGACTTCCTTTGTATGGAAAAGAAGATTGTGAAGGAATAATCCTCTTGAGATGTAAAGGAATGTCTTGCGGCTTTAGGAGAGAATAATGTTTTCCCATCTCAAAAGTTTCTTCATTGAAATAGACCTCTATTAACAAAAGACAGATTAAGAAGAAAAAAAAAAAAAAGAGAGAAATTTACTTGTTTGTATATCTCATATATGCCTGGGAGACACCCAGTGAATGAATAGTTCTTCAAGAGGAGCCTTGGAATTTCAGTTTGTACAGCACTTTCGACAGAGAACAGTTTACTCTTAGAAAAGTGACAAGACAAAGGAAAAGGACTTGAGTCTCTAAAGGCATCAACTTGAGGAAAGGCAAATAAATGGCAGACAAAGACTAGTTAGTAAAGCTGGAATATCATCTTGAATCTAAGAAGTGAAGGGTCTAAAATTGTCTTTTGTTGTTAACCTTTGCACCCCTGGTTGATTGGGAGGTGAGTCAGCTTTTATCTTGGTAAATCTGTGTCCAACTGTCTGGCGACAACCACAACAACAAAAGCAGGTTGAAAACTTGGCTGTATCTGTGTCTTCTTAATTGTCTTCGGCTCAACAAACCTTGATGTTTTGAGTTGGCATATTCTGGTCTCCCATACATGATGATTGGAATTGATTATAGCACTGAGTTTTTCTGACACTTGCCTTAGACCAATTCGCTACCTGGTATAGGTATTAAATACCACCTTGAGGATTTAGTAGGCTACAAGGCTCCACTTCACTAAGTAATCCTGAGCAACACTGACTCTTCACTCAAGAGTCTGGAGTTCTGAGAATGTAGAACAAGAGGTATATTTAACCATGATCCTTTTAAAATATGTTACAAAGCAGTGTGGAAGAAGAGAGATTTTTTAATTTTTCATTTTTATTAGAAATTACTCTTACATTTAATTTCTCTGTCAAGTGGGCCATTATGCTTACAATGAGTAATTATCTTTATCATCCTTAAATACTTCATCTTCAAAGAAAATGTTTAAATAAACCTTTGTTAGAACACTTAAATATGATATGCCATACCGAGTTTCATTTTAATGAAATTTGGCCTTATTTGGGGGTCCAGCATAAATTGGATGTGTACAATGCTTAAACTAATTCATTGTATTATTTGAAACATTTCATTTTTGAGATATTTTAGGTTAACGAAAAAGATTTAGGTCATGAAAAAAGGAAAAGTTCTTGTATTTTTATTAAATCTAGGAGAGGTTTTATCTGAAAAAAAAAAAATTAACTACACTTTCCTCTATAAAGCAGCATCCACATAGCAAAGGAAAGCTGAGTGGGTATCTCCAAGGAAAAATGGTCTGCTATCAGTTCTGCCACTAAATAGTAGCCAAGTGACCAAAAGTCATTTCCTTACCTCCTGTGCCTCATCACTTGTGTGGAGGATGATGGTGGTGAGGGGGTAGATTAAATAACACTGGTGTTAATTCCTTTGGAAGATCCTAGTCTCATTCAGATGCAGGTAAACATCCAAAGCCATTAGGAAGCTGAGCCCTTCTGGTCCTGGTTGGAATGCTAACCCTTCCCAGGATGCTATGGGGAAGTCCAAGTGCAAACCTGTTTTTATCAGCACTGGAGGATCTCTCTATTTACTTTTGTTTTAAATCTAATTAAACTATGAGTTGAATTTCTTTATTAAATCAAAGAAAACTCTTTGAGGAATGTTTATATCGAGTTGGTTTATAGTTGATATAAATTAACAAGGCGATTCACATTTCCCCTCTGTTTTCCAAGTGTTTCCAATCCAAATCTGCTAGGGTTCTGTAATTGATTATGTTCCAAAAGTCAAGCAGGAGGTTGAGTTTGATGCTGAGGATCTTAGATAATCACAAAGGATCATTTGTGTTGGCATTTTAATCTGGTATTTCTTTGTTTTAGAGGACTGTCTTGTGTGTGTGGCATGTTTAAGGTTATCCCTAACTTATGTCCTCTAGATGCCAGTAAAATGTCTCCCCCTAATACACACACACAAACACACACACACACCACAGCTGTGGTAAACAAAATTTCTCTAGACACTGTCTAAGGTTCTCTGTGGGACAAAATTGCTCCCAGTGGAGAACATTTATCTAGAGAAGAAATTGGCAAACTGTAGCTCACGATCCAAATCTAGACACCTCTTTTGTAAATAATTCTATATTGGAATATAGCTACACTTTTTGGCGGGGAGGTGCAGTACTAGGGATTGAATCCAAGGGTACTTGGCCTCTAAGCTACATTCTCAGTGTTTTCTATTTTTTGAGACAGGATCTCATCAAATTGCCCAGACTTGTCTCTAACTTGGAATCCTCCTGCTTCAGCCTCCACAGTTGCTGGGATTACACACAGACATGAGCCACTGCTCCCAGATGGCGGAGGCATTACCCAATCATTTCACCTCTAAACTTTCTTGCATTGTCTTAAACATGAGCTTTTGGGGGATTTCTTGTATCTAAACCATAACATTAAACTTTTCCTTCAATTTTTAGATAAGTTTAATTTTTATGAAAATGTTTTTCATTGTCATGCTGTCTGGAGTTTTATAGCATGTGTCCTTTGGGTAGAATTGCAGAATCTCAGGAACCCAAAAGGTCATGGACTACAATTTTTAATGCCATACATGAATCTGCACCAGGGGGTCCCATCTTGTTATTATTCAAGTCCACAGACTCAATACCTGTAGTAATTAATCAAAGTGGAACTTACTTCTCTATAGTCCACACTACTGTTGAATAACTAGGACTAAAAATTTCTGCTATCAAGTTAAAATCAATTTCTGTATGCCTGCTGCCATTAACATCATTGTACCACTTAAAATCTACAGGAAGAGCCTGATCTCACTTGCTAGATGCAAATCATTCAGCACTTATTAAGTTAACAATAGGATCTCTCTTTAATGTTCTTGTCTCTATATTATTTACCCTGCCAGATTCTTATTTCCTTAAACCACACGACTTCAAAAATTCTTGCCATGCTTGATGGTTTTGCTCTGAACACAATTTACCTACATCTGTTATCAGATCAGTGGGTCCTTTAGCTCATGCAGGATAAAAAGCAAACACAGTTAACAAACAGAGTAGAAAGATTCTTTTGTGCACTGGTAAGTTTAGCAAGGTGGCTATTCCAAAGGCAGAGTGGCAAGAAAAGGTGACTAATCCATAGGCAGTGTGGTAAGGAAAGAAGGATATCTGTTATGGTTTGGATGTGAAGTGTCCCCTAAAAGCTCACATCAGGTTCAGAGGAGAAATTATTGGGTTGCAAGAGTCTTAATTCAATCAGTGAATTAATCTCGATGGGATTATTTGAAGCGGTAGGGTATGACTGGAGGAGGGGCGAATTGGGGCGTGGCTATGGGTTATATATATATATATATTTTTTTTTTTTTTCTTTTTTGCGGTACTGGGGATCGAACCCAGGGCCTCGTGCTTGCAAGGCAAGCACTCTACCGACTGAGCTATCTCCCCAGCCCGGGTTAGATATTTTTTATCTGGAAAGTGGAGTCTCTCTCAGTTTCCTGTTCACCGTGATGTGAGCTGCTTCCTTCTGCCACCTTCTCTTGCCATGATGTTTAGCCTCACCTCGAACCCTGAGAAATGGAGCCAGCCTTCTATGCACTAAAACCTCTGAAACCATGAGCCCTCAAATAAACCTTTCCTCCTCTATAATTGTGCTGGTCAGATCATTGAGTCACAGCAGTGAAAAAGCTGACTAAAACACCATAGCCAGAATAGGAAACCAGTCAAGGAGTGAACAGTATCTGTAAATTCTTGGGCTATAAATTAACCTATTTATAAACTATGGGGCAATCTCTCGTTGTGTCTGTGTGAATTAGCACATATTTAAAATTTTGGCACATGGTTCAAAATGTGCCTAAAGTTGTGTTAGTTCTCACTGTTGGGTGTATCCTTTAACATGAAAATGCATTTATTTGGGGGTCTGTTATTTTTGTCAAGGAGTTGTGGTCAGATCTGCTTCCATTGGTTTGGTGCTTTCTTGTTTGTTTTGAGCAATACATGTAGGGCATGTTAAATATAAAACATGCAGTACTTTTCTTTTAACTGTCTCCAACTTAAAGCTTAACCCTGTATTCTAGTTCCTGTTACTCATCTTAAGCATAGCGTATGTGCTGCCTTTCTTTTAACTGTTTACCAGCTTTTAAAACTCTACTCCTGTCTCACATCCTTCTAAAAAATTTGCAGATGTTTTGCTACCTATCATATTTTCTAAGGTTGCATTAACTTTTTTTTTCCAGTGGGTTCATCATGTGAACTCATTATGAAATTACACTCAACTAAATTCCCTGTGGAGGATTGCAAATGCTGCAGCTCAGCTTCTTTCCCATTGTCTGTTTTATAGTTGCTTCAGGTTCTGAAGGCATGGCTTTCTATTTCTTTCTTTTGAATGTCAACTTGGCAAACCCAGCTCATAATTCTAGCCTCATGAGATATTTTTGCATCCTATTTTTTGTTTTTCAATTTATTTATTATTCTACCTGGCTTCATGTCATCCATAAATTTTTGGTAAGTATGCTTTTTGTGTCTTTATTTAAGACTTTGATAAATATGTTAAAAAGAATAAGGCTAGAGATAGATTCTTAAAGCTATCCCAAAGGCCACCTTTCAGACAGTCACTAATTCATTAATCAGAAACTTTTGGTCACAGTTATTAAATTAATTACAGATTCACTCCATAAAACCATGATTCAGTCCATATTTCTTTATTGTGTTACAAGGATACTTTAATGCCTCTTTAAATAGTTGAAGAATCTTCTACTTCATAATAAGTGTGTTCCCTTCCAAGCTGCCTTTTCTTGCATTTAGCATGTGTTCATTCATTTGTTATCTATTAACTCAAAAATTGTATTTATTCATCAAATAGTGCATTCCACCTAGATACTAGAACTACAAAACTCTCATGCTCCAGTAGTCCTTTTGTTGATTGATGCCATGAGAGGGACAAAGAGCTGTGAAGGAAGAATGTTGTGATGTGGGTTTCAACAAACTGCTTTCTGAAAAGATTAAGGGACCCACCAACTCCTCAGGTGGGGAGGACCTGGGTTAAGCATGAAGGTAAATGTAAAGCTGTTCCTTGAAGAGAGAAGAGGACAGGTTGACAGGAGAGGGACTTAAACATGCACAGGCATTGAAAGAGGAAATTTACTGTGTTTCAAGTCTTAATTGGAATTGCAGAATATGAAAAGGAATTAGTGGGAGATGAAACTTTAAAACTGTTCCTCAAGTAAATGAATTTCCCCATCTTTTACCATTATGTGGTATCATGCTGTCTAATGCTGGCATAGAGAACTGAACATAGTAGTGAGGGTTGGAAGGAAAGCTTTCTTTTGCTTTCTGGAGGTGAACTCTAATGAACTGAAAATGGACAGATTAATAGAAGAAAGGGGCATACGCATTTATTAGTGAGTATGGAAAACAATCACAGTGGTGTTGTCACCCAGTAACCCAATAAAGTCCAGATGTTCATGTCCCCTTCTTCATACAGGAAAGGGAGATGAAGAAGGGGACAGTTTTGAGTGGCACAAATGATTTTACTTAAATGAGTGGACCAATGCGCAGACAATAGTGAGCGAATGATTCTCTTTGATAATTAATGGGCCTAAGAAATGAACAGTGGCCTGTCACAACACCTGTCCAAGTGTGGTTACATTCTTTAACTTCAATTACTGAAGATACGAGTTTAGATAAGAAAAATTCAGAGAAAGGACCAAAGGTGCTTGTTTTATTCTTTGATGGATCTAGTCTTCAGACATATAAGCGTCTTTAATTTACAATAATCAGCATACCAGGGTGCCATATTTGGAGGTATCATTTTCTGAACCCAACAGTACTTTATCCTATGCAACTAGTGCATAAAAGACATCTTGCTTGGTTTGAATACTATGTTGTGCAGTAAATTTCCTGGGTATTTTAAATTTTAACTCTTAAACCAAGTCAAATAATATTATGTCAGTACAGTTAATTTTGGGAAATCAAGTGCCAGACTTTCTTAATGTGTTCCTGGTAATATTAACTTGATATATTTGAGCAAATGGAACATCATTTTTATTCTAGTTTCTACTGCTTCTCACACTAGCCAGGTCTTTCAAATGTGAACCACTACATTTTGGTTTTGAGGACATTTCAGAGTGCTGAATACAGGGCCTCACTCATGCTACACATGCTCTCTACCATTAAGCTACACTCTCAGCTCCATACCACTACATTTTGATGTCTGTTTACTTGCAATCCCTGAATATTTTGGAGAGCAGGAATCCTGTCTAATGTGTAAAATGTTCATTGTACATTTTTGCTCGCAAGAAAAATATAAATAAATGATAATCAAAGTCATTGTTCTATGTTAAATAAGACAGCATCAAAAAATGTATCTAAGCCCACTGGAAACTTCCAAACATGCAGATTTTAGTTAGGTAATCAAAGCTTTTGATACAGAGGTCCAAATAGCAACCAATCTGTGTCAGTATATAATCCATATTAATGTCTTTAGTAAAGTAGAAATTTGCCTGGTCTTGTTGTGTGTCTCCTTAATCAGTTGTTTTTATGCACAGGTCATTCATATTAGCAGATAGATTAGGTTGGGTTCAGTGGTAACAGACTTAGGTGGAGAAAGCTCTCTCTCTATTAGAGAGAGTTCTCAGGAAGAGCAGGTGTGATGAGGAAAGTGCTCAGAACTGGGACTAGGCCATGATGAATATTGTTGTAGCTGTACCAGAGGTCTCAGTGAATCCTGTGAAGATTCTGGTGCTGACATGACTTTCAAAGTTGTCCCCGGCTAACAGATCTTGGGGGCTCAGTTTTCCTAGCCAATATTCCTGGAAACTGGGGAAATTCATGCCCTTCATCCAGTGGTATTCTGGGCAATGTATCCATCACACCACCAAAAAGAAAAAAAAAATCAGGAAATAAATATACTGAGCACAGTCTTGAACCTCTCCTGAAGTTGTGCTCTGATTTGATGATACTGATTCCTTCACAAGCTTTCCATATTCCTATTGTAACTATTTGGCAGGCAGCAGTGATAGGCATAATGAATTAACTCACTTTCTTTCTGTAAATTTTAAATGGTTCAACTATGGTCTGAGCTTCATTCTATAGGCAATTCATTGGCCCAGGTCTTCCTTTGCCACTGGTGTCATTTGTTATCCATCTTTCTGCCCAAGATACTTGAAAATCTAAAGAGCTGTAGCAGGAGGTAGAAATGTTAAAGTCAGAGCACTTCCCATGAAAGTCACCATACCACATGATCTTGCTGGAGAGATGATTGTGTTAATGTAGCGCTCCTGGTTTACTTGAAGCATATGCAGACATGCATTGACTCTTATGGAGTTTTCTGCATTTCTAGGGAGATTAAAAAAGTGCAATATCCACCAAATATGGGACAATATATGCATGACAAACAAATCATTTCCCCCAGAATTCTTTGTGCTTGGATAGAACTGCCATTCATGTATCAATTGTAAAAAGCCAAGAGAAGATCTGGTTCCCAAAAAACCTGATACATGTGCTAAACTATTCAAAATTTCTCTGCCAGTCGTCCTTGTTCCTCTAGTTGGTGTGGATCTGGGTCTGCTTCTATCAGACAATGAATTTTTTCCCAGCCTAATTTTTCTCTGTCCCTCTGTGTGTCTGCTATTTCAATAAAAGATTAAGGGATAATAAGACACAATAAAAATAAGCATATGTATCTCAGATTCTACAAGGACTTCCAAACTTTTAAGCTTTAACTCTGAAGGCTGAAATCCCTCTAAATATTCAATTTCTTACCCTCCCTTCCAAAGGAATGGAGAATCTGTCAGTGGACAGGTTCATTAACAAATTAATAGAATAATCAGCAGGGCTTTGTGTGCATTTTAGAGATAAAAAACTGGTAACAGCATTCTTTGACTCTTTAATGGGCCGATAAGCACCAAGTATCTGCTCTGTGGCTAAGCTAATCACACAGATAAGGGAGGTTAAATCAATCCTGAGTTCTGCTGAGGTCATTTACAGATGGAGCTGTACTCCACAGCAGCAAAGAGATCTCAGGTATGTTGAAAATAACAAGGAAGTGCTAAAACAAAGGGAGGTGGCAGGCAAATGAGAACTTTCCAATAAGTTGCTCTGTGCTAGGTGGTGCAAAGTCCCCAAGTTCAAAGGTTGTGGGGCTGAATCTAGAGATGCCTGATGAATTTGGGAGCAAATGCTTTGGGATGCATCTGCTCTTGAATTGGTTTGACATCTGATCTGAAAGTCCAGAAAGAAAAGAACAGTTCTCTTGCCTTTCCCTCTCCTGTTTTAAATTAAATGATTATGATTGCTTTTGAGAGTGAAGAATTAATAGCTCAGGTAATTTGCAGATAATTATGAGGCAGGGTTCTTGCTCAGGCTGCAAGCATCACCCCATTCTATCTGGTCCCAGGTAGGTCTATGCATGTGGCTACAGACATAGTCACCTTGGCCTGAAATTTATACCTGGCCACCCCAGGGCATTGCTCACATCAAGGTGAAAGGTATGACTTGGAGCATGTGTACAACAGTCATCAGGCAAATAAAAGGTGTTCAAACCTCACAGCACAGGAAGACATGGTGTAGGAACAATTCTAGTGGAAATGGGAAATGGCAGACACAGTATGGGACTGAGAGAGGGTACCAGCTGCCTTCAGATCTTCTGCATTTCATGTAGATTTGGTCAGTGGATAAAGCGCAGCCAGCAACTTTCAACGGAAACCAATAACAAAAATGGTACAAAATGTCTGAGTTATTAAACTTGGATTAATTTAATAAAACAAGAAATATGATAACTATGCAATCAATACCACAGGCATCCAAAGGAACAAAAAGTAAAATAAAAATTAAATAAGTCAGAACTGTAGCAAAATTACTCTTCCCTCCCTAAAGTCTCTAAGGAGACTGTCAGTCCCCAGGGGCATTGACTATGGGAACTGACTTCCAGACAAGGAAGATGGAGCGGGGCTCAGATGAGATGGCAGAGGAGTAAGATTCACTCTCTGGGATGCTGCTCCCTCTGTTGAGATTCATGGGTGTCTGCATGGGTGTCCAACTTCCTCCAAACTAGCATCCAGCTGATAGCATCCCTGCTCTTTGCCTCTTCAGTCCCTCTTTCCCAGCTGGTATTTCCACCGACTTCAGTGAGGTGAGAGGTATGAGTCCACGTCTTGGGAAGAAAAGAGACTTCTTGAAAGTATCCACTTCTTACAGGCTGATGTCATGGTACATAAAACCTGTGCATCCAGTGACATAGGGGAATGGGAGTAGATTCTGACATCTGTTAAAAGTTGGGGCACAAAAAATGTATTGCAAATAGAGGAGATCTCTGCTCTTTTCCTTTATCTATCTCTTGGAGAAGTTTTGTGTTGTGAACAGAACAAAGAGCACTCTGTATTGATTCACTGCTCAGACTTTAGTTCATTCTGTGGCCTCCAGAACTTTAGATATTTGAGCATTAGAGACCTTAACTCATTACCAGAAGCAATAGGATGCCATGTTTTCCTAGTATGCTGCTGCAAAACAAAGACTACTGTGGTGATCTGAGAAAGGACACTCCCCTCAAAACAGATATTTGCTAATTCCTGGAACCTGTGAATGTTAATTTATACAACAAAAAGAGGTTTTCACTGACTGACTGTATTCAAGTTTTAATATGAGAAGATTATCATGCATTGTCAGAGTAGGCACTAAAATAATCACTTTTACCCTCATAAGAGTAAGGCAGAGAAAGGTTTTAAGACAGAAAATGATGGGAAGAAATAGGAGAGAGAGAGATTTGAGAGATTTGAAGATGCTGGTCTTAGAGATTGGAGTGAAGTAGCCACAAGTTCATGAATAATAGCAGCCCTCAGAAGGTGGAAGAGAAAAAAATGAGTCCCAAAAAGAAGTATCAAGTCCCTTCATATTTGACTTAGTGATGGATTTCAGACTTCTGGTCTTTGTAACCATGACAAAATTGTCTATTGGTTCAAGCCACCAAGTTTGTGTTAATTTGTCATAGCAGGTCTAAAAAGCTAATGTAAATATCAGTTATAACATTTTCCCAATTTAAAGAAAAATTTAGTTAATAGGCTAAATTTTCCTTAACTTTTCTACTACATTTTCTTTTCGAATCTTTGACATATGTTAGTATGCACAGATGAATGAAGAAATTGTGCTTAATATTTTATAGTATTATCAGAAAAGGCACTGTGACTTTTAGGTCACATTATTTCACATTATTTCCCCACTGGTATAAAGAAGATGATGCCCATAATCATGGGGCTGTTTTAAAGCTCAAATGAGATCAAGTGATTCCAAGTCATCTTCAAACTATCCAGCACTCATCTTCAAAGCTGAGTGTAAGATTTTATCAAATTGGTTAATTGATAGAGTGGCCTATAGCTGATCATTCTTTCTTCCCTTCCATTCTCAGTTTCTCCCTTTGCCCCTCTCTTGCCCCTGTTCTTTCCTGAGCTCTCTCCCTCTTACACATTCATATCTATGTTACTTATGGAAAGTAATTCTATTTAGAGGTGAGCAATAATAACCTTACTAGCACGTCTTAACATTGTCAAGTTTACCGAAAACCTTTATAGCCTTCATTTTATTTAATCCTCACAATACCCCCAGAGACACACAGAACTAGCATTATCCTACTCATTTTAGAGTGAAGAATGGAAGAACCTTCCCTAGTAGAAAATGTTCAGATACTTACTGAGGATAACATAGATACCAGCAGTGAGCCAAGACTCAAACACCAATCTTCATACATGCATGAAGAACTTTCATTTGGGAAGTTTTCTCCTCTGACTGATTCAGTGACAGCTGAAAAGGCACTTTACCTGTTCAAATTAGAACTGACCCTTGGCTTTATTCCTTAGCTCTGTAACTTAGGTCATTTACTTAACCTCTGACATGGTTTGGATCTAGAATATACCCCACAGACTCATGTGTTGAAGGCTTGGTCCCCAATGAAGCAAGATTCAGAGGTGGGGTTTAGGAATGGAGTAGATCATGAGGGCTCTGACCTCATCAGTGGATTAATCCATTGATGGATTAATAATCTGATAGCATTATTGGGAGGTGTAAGAAATTACAGGAGGTGGGGCCTACTTGTAGGAAGTGGGGATCAGGGAGGTGTCATGGGCAGCCATATCTGTCCCTTGCCCCTTCCTCCTTCTCTTTCATTCTGCCACCTGGCTGTCCTGAGGTGAATAGCTGTCCTTTGCCACACCCTTCCACCACAGGGTTTCTACCTTGAAACCAGAAAATCATGGACCTCTGAATCCTGAGCCAGAATGAATCTTTTCTCCTCTAAGTTGATTTTCTCAGATATTTGTCACAGTGACAAAAAGCTGTCTAATACAACCTCTGTGACGCCTTCCTTATCTATCAAACTGGGACAATTGTACAGACTTTATGGGGCTGAGTGACACGCAGGAGAAAGGAAAATGCCTGAATCCATTTCTGGTCCCAAGAATTCTCTTTTCAAAAGCACTGTGCTTTTGTTTTTATTTTAATTTTGATTTTTAACTCCTATCTAGATCTCAAGGGATTCAACCCAGTCTTGGCATCTGACCTACTTTCTTTCTTTCTTTTTTTCTTTTTATTTTTTTGTCCCTTTCACACCACTTGTATTCAAGTTTTCTCTCTTTCTGTTTGTAAAAACTTAAATTACAGTCTCATCCTCTTGTCACTTGAAAGATGAAATGTATTGCTTATAGCTACAAAGGCACTTATTGCAATAGGTGCACCACATTGAAGTAAGGGCACTGTGGACACCTTGTCAGATTGCGCAGGTCTTTTCAAGCACACACCTCTCGGCTGAAATTGCACACTTGCCATCATTCTTCCTGGAGTTCAGTTGAGAAAGGGGTAAGTACTTGAGTGCTCTGAGGTTGAGAGGCAAGCTATAAACCTCTATGCTCTGATCCTTGTACCCCCAGTGGTTTCTTCTTTGTGTAATGTTTGATAGAGTGCCCCTGGAACTTTGGTACTCCAGGTGGCCTCATCTACTTATTCTTCATTGGTCACACTGAATGTGTCACATGATAGCACTTCCATTTTCTAAGCAAGAGCTAATGATGCAGTTGGTGGGTTTTGACCAGCAGAAAAGTTTTGGCATGGATATCACTAGTCTTTCTTTATAAACAATGACTGCGGTATTAGGAAAAAACTGAAGTTTATGTTACACAACAGCAGAGTCTAGGTGAAAAGCACAACCTTTCTTCAAATTTACTGAGATGTCCTTCTATCAGTTCAGCTTAAAAACCAGACACCATTTTTCTCATTACACATGTCCTTTGTTAAGAATGAAGGGGTCACCCCATCTCAGGAGTATCCAGGTATCTCTGGGTATGCGTAGAAGCATGTGTATACTACATACTGATAATAGGGACTCCCAGCAGGGGGACCATAACCATAGTGTTAGCTGTTACTTACTACTATAGTTTTCTTTCCTTTTGTAGTACTAGGGTTGGAACACTGAACCTCACATATACTAAGCCAGCATTCTGACACAGAGCTCCATCTCCTGCCATTGTGATTATATTTTGAGGTAGGATCTTGCTAATTGCTGAGGCTAGCCTTGAGCTTGTAATCTTCCTACCTTCAGCCTCCCAAGTAGCTGGGATTACAGGTGTACACAAACATCCCCAGGTATTATTTTCTTTTAAAAGAACCCTGCCCATATTCCCACCATCTTTCCCCAAGAACACCACCCCCTGCATTGTGGGTCATCTACCTGATCTTTGAATAAAATGGGATTGTGACCTCTATGTATTCTTTATGATTTTGACTCCCCCATTCTGAGTTTTGCATATTTCCTGGAGAATTTTGCTAGAATGAGGAAGGATAAAGCTGACTCTAAGTATAGATTCTGTACTTCCCCTTGTAGAGTTGAGAAGTGATGTTGTTAAGCATGGTTATTATCTATTAAGTACTTGGCTTGTTATATTTTAGAGCAAATCTACAGTTCTAGATTTGTACTCTGAAGTTCTACCATACTTTTCTCATTTGCCAACTTTAGTTGTTTTATTTTTTTAAATTAATTTGGCTCAGTAGAGTGTTTGTGCAACGAAGATGGGTTTCTAAGTCTGGGGGTTAGTGCAGACAGGATTCCAGGAACAGGTTGTACCGTGAAAACATTTTGTGGCATGAAGTTGGGATGCTTAGAAGAAGGTGAGAGGCTCAGCTTCCATGGTCAATTTTGTAACAGATCCCTTTCTCCTTTCCACAGTGTTGCCAAGGAAACCACCTGAAATCCATTTTTTGCTATCTGGTAGCTCTTTCTTTTGGGGAGACTCAAGCTGTTAAAGCCAGGTTGGCAGCCTCCTTGGCTCCCAAGATCCTGACATTTCTGACGCCTGCCTCTGGCTGCACCACATGGACATGCTCATGGCAGCATGCAGAGCTACAAGAAAAACCTAAATTTAAATGTTAAAAAGCTTTTGTTCATTACCGGTGGCATTTTTCCCCCCCATTTGTCACTTGGAGCAGAGCTGTGACTCTTTTAATATCAAACAAATAATAAGCTCCCTCTAAAGTGATTTTTCTGACAAGGAGCTCAATATATTAAACTTTATCTATATTTTAATAGCCAATTTCACACCAAACTGCCTTCTTAATAATGTATTTACCACCTGGGGATATTATTCCAACCCATCTGGAAAGAATTGGAAATTAACTGTCCCTAAACTGAGTCTGTGTGTGCTTTACACTTGCTGTAGAAAACAGCAGTGTCATTGCTATGGTGGGGGACTGAGGGGAGGGGACCCACCACCTGGAGAGGGGGAGCTTGGAAGAAAAATGATAGCAGGTTTAGAGACTCAAATTCCAGAGGCAAAGCTCATCCCCATGATGAGCTGAGATGAGCTCCTGCCAGATAGGGCAGGGCTTCTGGGAGCAAGGAACTACTCTGACAGTATATATAAAAAGAGAATTCTTTGTACCAAGGAGTGACTAGTTGAATTTGGACAAGTTTCTTTCATCTGATTTTTGTTTCCTCATTTTTAAAGAAGGAGTATGGCTGGATGACTTTAGAGATCTTTTGTGTACATGAAACTTACATGCATACTGGAGTTTAGGGTTTGTCTTAGTCCATTCCAGTTGCTATAACAAAATACCATAAAGTTAGTAGCTTATACACAACAGATTTTTTTTTTTCTCACAGTTTCATGGACTGGGAAGCTTGCCATCAAGGCAAGGTGCTTTATTTCTGTGTCCTTATATGGTAGAAAAGGTGACAGGACTTTCTTGGTCCTCTTTTGCAAGGACACAGACTCCATTCATGAGGACTCTGCTTCATGACCTATCACTTACCCAGGGACCACCTCCTGATACCATCACCTTGGGCATTAGAATTTTAAAATTCATTCAGACCACAACAAAATTCTTTCCAAAAATATACTTAATGAATACCTATACACAAAGTGAATTGTTTGGGGGATGGGTATTTCATCCTCTTGCTTATTTGTACCTGTGGAAACTGGTATATACTGAGAGGACCCAAAGAAGCCAAAGGGATTAAGGAGCCTTTGGAGTAGAAAGAAAAGCTTCTAGTAGAAGGAGTTGGAGCAGGAATAGGCCTACAGTAAACATACTGACACGCAAACACAGGTTCCTCCACAGTGATAAGACAGGGAGAATTTGACACTGTGTCTTGTATACTAACATGTGTCCAACAAAGTCATTTGCTCAGCTAATTTGAGCAAACACTATCAAATTCACTCCACTGGTGATAACCCATGAGCAAAATACTATATCATGGCGCCACGAGAGCAACAGATCTGGAGATGTTTCCTGAGGGACACACGAACAATCCCCAGGGAGACTGGGTATTTTAACTGGGTGCTGAAGGATGAACAAGTGGCCACAGGACATTCAGATTAGATGATGGAAATATGTGAAGATGTGGTATCTGACAAGGAAACAGGAGAAAGGGTCTTTGTAATGATCAAGAAAGTGCTAGGAAGAACGTGAATAGGCACCATTCCACACTGGGGACTCAAACAAACTAGCATTTAAAGGAATCATTCAGGGAAGAGCTATTTTCAGTGAATTGGAGGATACATACAAAACTTGCCTCTGGGATCACCCTGGATAAAGGATCACTTTCAAGATGCAATTATTGTAGGTCAAGAATCCAAGAGTGAAATAGTTAACTTCATGAGGCAGGAAACATACCTGGTTCTTTGAAGAGACCAAAAATATGATCAGCCTGACAATAACGTCTGGGTCACCACAGCCAGGAGTATTCTCTTGAGAGTAGCCTGTGATGAGTGTCACCTCCCAACTTCCACTACCATCCAGGCATCCTGCTCATGTCCTGCTGACTAAAAGTCAGATACAAGCCTCTGGCATTGCAATGTGCATCCCGTGTGCATAAACAGGGCACTCTCCATTGGGTCCCCAGTTGTCTCTGGGCTTTGCAAATCAGAGGCAGATAAAAGAAGAATAGCACACATGGCAGGATATCAACTCTTCATAGAGGGAAATGCATGTGGTTCATCAGTACAGAACAGGACGCTCTACACAGCAAGGGAAAACCTGACGGACTATTTGGTGGCTTGTGCTGACAGCAAAGCCACAAAAACCCAGTCAGCAGTGAGATTGGTTGGCTGCCCTCCCTAATCTCATGTCTCTGTCCCCTTGTCAGGGTCTTGGGAGTGAGCACTCATGTGCAGATATGTGCAAGGGTGAGGTGACAAGAGTGATAGCTATCTCCCAGGTCCTGGGGCCCACAGTCCCAAATTAATCAGCAAACAAGCAAGACACACTGTGACAGACAGGTCAAGAAAGAGAGGGGCAAAAGCCTCCTTTAATCCTGCAATTGAAGGGTATGCAATGCTGACAGTTACCTGGGGACCCCAAGATACCAGACTCCCTAACTTAATCAGACAGATAACAGGAGCTGCTGAGGCTGAGGCTGCACAGGAAATGTGAAACAATAGGATAGGACCCCTCAGGGCCCTGTGCTGCTGCAGAGATAATAAACTATATAAAAATCTGTCACTGAGCGATAAGTGATGAATTAGAATCAATTATATGTTTAAAATAATAGACATCTGCATCTTTCCTACTGGAGATGTGATGGTTTTGACTGGTCTCAGAGGCAGCAACAGAGGAGTGACTCTCTATGACTGTCTGTACCAAGCAGACTAAAATATTGCCTAGACAGACTTTTTTGGCCTGATTGTTTTGTGGTTACAGGAAGGAAAAATTCATAAAAAGTCATGAGTTGAGATTTAATTTTTATCCCTCTTCCCACTGACAAATTTGCCTTCGTATCCTGTGTCGGGACTGAACTGTTGGAAAAGCCACTGGAGTAAGAACACTTTGGCAAAGTACTTCCACCATGCCTGTGTTAGTCAACTTTCCATCACTGTGACAAAGTACCTGAGATAATCAGTGTTATGGTTTGGATCTGGCATGTCCACCAAAGGTTCCTGTGTTAAAGGCTTGGACTGTAACCTGGCAGTGTTTGGAACTGGGATTTTGGGAAAGTGATTGGCTCATGAGAGCTGAGACCTCGTCAATGGGTTAATCCATTGATGGGTTCTTAGCTGATGATAGTATTGGCAGATGGTTGTGCTAGAAGAGGTGGGAACTAGTTGGAGGAAGTGGGTAACTGGGGGCATGTCCTAGAAAGGTATTTCTTATCTCAGGTCCCTTCTTTTTTCGCTCTTTCTCTGTGCTTCCCTGCCATTGCGAGAGGGTTGTCTCTGCTCCACCGTGCCCTCTCTAACCTGTTGCTCTGCCTCACCACAGGCCCATAGGAATGGAACCAGCCAACTACGGACTGAAACTATGAGATAAAATAAATCTTTCTTAAGGTTGATTTTCTCAAGTATTTTCTCACAGTGACAAAAAGGTTACTAACACAATCAGCTTATAGAGGAAAGGTTTATTTTGACTCCTGGTTTCAGATATTTCAGTCCATTCTCACTTGACCCCATAGACTGTGGGACTGTGGCATTACAGTACATCATGGTGGAACTGCATAGCAGAGGATGCTAGTGTCCTTGTAGTGGCCAGGAAGCAAAGAGGGAAAGAGGCCAGGGTCCCCTTAAAGGTCAATATCCCCTTCCAGGGCACAACCCCAGTGACCTAACTTCTTCCCTCTTGTCCCACCTCAAAAGAGTTCCACCCCCTCCCAACAGTGCCATAAAATGGTAAACATGTTTTAAAACATGGTTGTTATGCAGAAATTCCTGATCCTATAACAGTAATGTCTTTATTTTTCAGATGCACGACATGCTTAATGATCACACCTACAATGAGGATGTACATTCATTACAATTATGCTAATATCTAGGAAGCATTCTCATTCAAAGTGAATATGTAATAGAAGGGTAGTTTGGGGGTATGCTCTGAAGGAATCTAATCTATTCCTCAAGGTCTCCTCCCCTTTATTTCCTTACTACCATTCCTTAATCACATATGAATACAATTAATAGTTAAAGAAAGAGACAGAGAGGAAGAAAAAGAGAAAGAAGAGCTTTTAATTTCTTAGGCATTTTGAATTCCAATTCAATTTTCTATATTCTATTATTATTATTATTATCACTGTTACTACTATGAATAATATTTACTGCAACTAGTAAATATCTATGCCCCTAGCTCTGAACTCTGTATTTAAACATGAGTACAATTGTAGAACATTGAGGCTGTCATACAGCCCAACTATAACATCCTCCCTCTTGCTCCGGTCTGCCAGCAAACTGCTATCCAGTCTTCATATGCCCAGCTCATCCTTGGTCTCCTTGGTAAAGCTCCCTCTGACCAACACTTCCCTATGTAACATAAAACATTCTCTCCTTTATGTAATCTTGCTTGAAATGTACACATTTGGTTATGCTGCACTTACTAAAGTGCCCTGGGAGACAGTAAAAAGATAGTTAGTTAGGATCTTGGGTTTCACTGTCAATCATTTTCTAATGGTGTTACAAATAAGTCTGAGTGTTCTTTTGAAGTCACGGTTTTCTCAACATTGTGCTCCTATAGCGGTTGTGTACAGTAAATGAAGCAAGATGTGTAGCGTGCCCATATCAATGTATAGTGGCTGTCAATGTTATATATTTTTTCTTATTATGTTCTAATTAATTTCATTACAAGTCTTGTTATTTATAACAATGTGAGCATTTTGAGAGCAGGGACCATGCTCCACTCAGCTGATATTATGTCAGCACCAAGTACAATTACAATGCCTAGCAGTTAGAAAGCAGCTCAGCACTTTTAATTTAAACTGAACTGAAGCAAAGTACACAGGAGAAGTTTAAGTCAGGGTCCTGGGTATCCATGGGAACCCTCCTGGATTGCAAATGTGCATTTACACATGAAACTTCTCTATCTTGGCCTTTTATCACTTGCCTCTACCACAGTTATTCTTCCGGGGAAGACTCTGTTAAGGCAGGTGCTGTGAACACACACTGGAAATTGAACCCCATGAAACTGGCCCTAACAGGGAGCCCCTGCACAGGCGCGACCCTGCTGGACGATCCTTTCTTCTCTCCAGATCCTTCCCTTCCCTTTTCTTTTCTCTTTGACTCCTCCTCCACGTCCTTGTGCACACGGTAACCTGCTAGATTTAGTCTTTTGGGTGGTCCTGTATCACAAGTTTAATTAGAAAATCGCGCCTGGGATTTTTAATAGCCTGAGTTGTGGCAGAAAGGCCCTGGATGAGGTCCCGGGCGCGTGCGCTGGGCGCCGGAAAATGGTAGGAGCGCGCCAGCCACTGCAGAGCCCTGAGACTCCCGCCCGGAATCTTATTTACATTCGGACTAACAATAGCTCTGGAGCCTGGCTATAAATAATTTCTGGGGAAGAGTTGTCTAATTAAACGTGCAGCAGTAAGGAAAGTGCTTTAACCACAAGGCTGGTGTCCTAATGAACGTAATCACTGGATGGGGACGGCTTAGGAATCACATCTAGACATCTCCCTGTGGAGGCAGGGAGATGGAGGGAAAAATACTCAGGGAGAATTTCCAATCAATATTTAATTGTGCAGTGTGTTGAACTCGTTAGAGTGCCTTTTTCCCCCCCTTCCCTTTTCCCCATATGAAGAGGTATAAAGGATTTCAAGATGAAGGTTTGTGGGGTGACCTGAGCCTTTGTTTCCAGTGGGAAAATTGTCAGTGAACTGTCAATGCTAAATAGAAATTATCTGAACACATAAAATGTATTAATCAGTAGAGGCACATCATTTTTGATAGATGCTTAATTTAAAGATAAAGGAGAGGTAAGTTCTGAGTCTTTTTCTATTCTGTCTATGGTAGTTCCAGATTATGGTACCTAAAAGGGCAGGGACCCCGGGTCCTGTGTGTTTTGCCCTCTCCTACTAGGGTGTTGGGACAATGTGCCTGCTTCCCAGAGTGAAGGAAGAAAACGAAGCTGGCAGCTTCGCAGACTGGTATCATTCATGAATTTGGACTGCATGCATCTGCTGACATCTGAGCTGCTGTGAGAAGATCAAGAGGGAAGTAAGCCCAAGGCAGCCATGCTTGTTTCTGCTTCATTAGAAACTGACACTGTAACATCAGCCGGATGGAAAAGGACATCAGGATGCAGGGTGATTTTCAATTTGAGTTCCTAATACCATGCTCCTGGGGACAGAAAGGGTAACAAGTGAGAAAGAACAATGTGCCTCAGACTCATGATCTGTAGGTAATGTAGGAAATACATCTGCATGCAGATTTACATAGACATTAATGCAAGCACATATAATTGAGGTGGGTTGGTTCACACACACACACATATATATATATATATATATATATATATATATATATATATATATATATATATACACACACACACACAGGTCCTGATATATACTGGGTCTGACACAGTCATATTGCTATGGTAACACCTACACTCTTGAAACCAAGTCAAGGCAGCGGAAGAAGGGTACTGGGAAGCAGGAACCATGGAGAGTGTGCACCTGTGGAGGAACCCTGTGACTCAACTGCAATACAGACTACTAACCAGTACTGGTCCCAGCCATCCTCTTATACACAGAATGAAACGTAAGCTTGTGGGCACCTGTGATTAATCGAATTCACCACTGGATGTCAACATTGCTCTAGCCAATTGGAAAAACAAATACATCCCAATATTCTCCTGTCTTATATTAAGGATAATTTTAGACAGAGATCAGTTCATGGTATAAATGTATTAGGGAAGAGGAAGATTAGATACCAACTAAAAAGGACAATTATCAAATTCCAAATTTGTCGTATTAGCCCTTTAATCACAACCTCCACATTTCTGCCAGCACACCTGGTTCCCTCTCTCCACTTATCATTCTCTTTCAGTTAGCACTCTCTAATCTACCACATAACATTTTCATTTATTTGCTTAATGTCTTCCCTGTAGTAACCCACCCTAGGTGGACATATTAAAATATAAACTACATGAGTGCAGGAAATTTTGTTCAATACTGCACCCTTAGTGCTTAAAAACACTGCTTGGCATAAAGTAGGTGTTTGGTAAATATTTGTTTTGAACAGACAATCATATGAGTACATGGGTTAATGAAATTTGGTCAGTAAATAGAAATGTAGACAGAGACATTACCCCAACCAATGTCAGCTCTTCTCTAAAATATATGCATCCTCTAAAATACATATAAATACATTGTTATAGCAAAGAGTGCAGATGCATATGCCTAAACTCATGAAATACCAGCTTTGGGAGTGTTTTCTGAGTTGAATCACAGTGTTGATACTCTCTTGACTTGGGAAGAAAACATAGACTCTTTGAACTTCAGCTGCCTTGTCAGCACAGCAGGATGATCATAATCGACCTGACTTACCCTTAAGAGTTTCACAAGATCACGTGTCACAAGTGAGCTCATGATGGGATTTGCCTTGACTGAACTATACAAGTTCTGCCCAACCCACACACATCCTGTGAACACAGACATGTACAGATTGTCAACACTGTAGGTATTATAATAACTTTGAGAGAGGAGCATAGAAATTGTAGAACTTTTCCAAGTTATTCACTTGACCCAAAGGTCTTACCTCTCAAGGTCAACTGCAATGGAAACAGGTCAAAAATGAATCTTGAGGAGGACACATTTTTCATTCACCATGTGAAGGAGTTATAAAAAGTGCCATTAATTCAAGAGTATGAGCTTCAGGTTTGCAGCTCTTTCTGTATCTCCTGTTTTGAGTATATGCTGATGGTTTGGGCTTCCATGGCATCTAAGCTAGCAATTTTTTTCCAAATCCATATGCTTAATTTTTAATAGATAAATTAAATTAAGCAAAAAAATAATAATAGGTCTACAGTGTAGAGATCTTTCAAATTATTTACTATGCTGTCACTTTAGGCTCATTCATGCTTGTTAGTTTTTCAAATTTAATGATTAGCACCATTTATAAGCTAAATAAGATATTATTAGCACTATACTAGCAGAAATGTACAAGGACACCACTAATCTAAGGTGAAAAATGCATTATTGAGTGAAATTTAATTAGTAGATTTTGTTCTATTAATGGCTTGTATATTGCATTTAGGAAAATGAATACAAATATGATCCAGGCAATCTTTTCAGTGAGAAAATGTCACTGATAATATAACTTTTTACTCCTACTCTTTCAAACAGATGCAGGATGAAAATTTATGTCTTGGTCTCTTGCCAGTCAAAAGGTTTGCTGGTTTGTGGTTCTAATAATAGCTAACTAGAGGGAAGATACTTTATGTGGAGCTTTGGCAAGTAGGAGGAATGGTACCTGGTAAGAATCAGCTGTAGACTTTTTTCACATGGCAATCCAACAGGCAGTGCATCTCAGAGAACTAACTGGTTTGTAAAATCTCACTAACTAGCTGGTACTAACTTCTTTACATTATCTATTCTGATTTCCTTGTAGAGCAGTATGACTTTAATAGAAAGGATAGGACTTAGAATTGGATACTCGTGTTTAATCATATTTCCATTATTTTTAAAAAATCTTCTAATTTTTTACACACTGAATTTTGATTCACTGTACACCAATGGGGTACATCATTTCATTTCTATGGTTGTACACGATGTAGATTCATACCATTCATGTAATCATACATGTAATAGGGTAATGATGTCTGTCTCATTCCACCATTATTTATACTCCCTCCCTCTCATTTTCTTCTACATAATCTAAAGTTCCCTCATTCTTCTCTCACTCCCCACACCCCCACCCCCAAGTTATATCATCATCCACTTATCAGGGAAAACATTCAGTCTTTGGTTTTTTGGGATTGGCTTATTTCGCTTAGCATGATATTCTCTAATTCCATCCATTTATTTGTAAATGCCATAATATATTACTCTTCTTTATGGCTGAATAATATTCCATTGTGTATATATACCACAGTTTCTTTATCCATTCATCTGTTGAAGGGCATCTAGGTTGGTTCCATAATCTAGCTATTGTGAATTGAGCTGCTATAAACATTGATGTGGCTGTGTTACTGTAGTATGCCAATTTTAAGTCCTTTGGGTATAAACCGAGGAGTGGGATAACTGGGCCAAAAGGTGGGTCCATTCCAAGTTTTCTGAGGATTCTCCACACTGCTTTGCAGAGTGGCTGCATCAATTTACAACTCCACCAGCAATGTAAAAGTGTGCCTTTTTCTCCACATTCACGTCAACATCTATTATTGCTTGTGTTCTTCATAATAGCCATTCTAATTGGAGTAAGATGAAATCTTTCAGCCATAAAAAAGAATGCATTTGCATATGGCATTTGCAGATAAATGGATGGAATTGGAGAATATCATGCTAAGTGAAATAAGCCATTTCCAAAAAACCAAAAGGCAAATGTTTTCGCTGATAAGTGGATGATGATATATAATAGGGATGCAAGGGTGGGTGTGAGAGAAGAACGGAGGAACTTTAGATTATGGAGAGAGAAATGAGAGGGAGGGAGGGGAGGGTTTGAAAAATGGTGGAATAAGACAGGCATCATTACCCTTTGTACATGTATGATTACACTAATGGTATGAATCTACATCATGCACAACCATAGAAATGAAATGATGTACCCCATCTGTGTACAATGAATCAAAATGCAATCTGTAAAAAATAAAAAAAATAAGCCAAAAAACAGAATGCAAATAAAATGTTAAAAAAAAGAAAATATGTAGATAAATAGGAACTTTTGTTCATTTCTGATAGGAAATAAAATGGGTCAGCTCCTGTGGAAAACAGTTTGGCAGTTCCTCAGAAAGGTAAACATGGAGTTGCCATATGACCCAGCAATTTCACTGCTAGGTACTTACCCAACATAAATGAGAAATTTTAACATTAAAAAATTAGAAAAGATCACAATGCACTTGACACATGTATTCAATAAAGTTTTTCTGAGCTCAGTTTCCACCAGCCCCTTACTTCTGGTGGCCTCTTTGAAGGGACATAGGGTGCCAGTGATCAGAATTCTTATTTCTAGGTGGCCAGTATGAAGTCTTTCCCTCAGTTCCCTCATATGACAAACAGAAAAACAGAATGCCCACCCTTCCTGCTCAGGTTGTCATGAGAATAATTTTGGTTGCCACAGGAGGGTGCCATACAGATGTAAAGTGTTACTGCTGCAGTTAGCATATTCCATCATTGCTCTTAGTCCTATGCCAAATTGCACTGACAGAAATGTTGGGGGAGAAGATGGCTGAGATGAATGCTATAAGAGTCTTTCTTTACAGCAAGTCAGAGACGGAAACGAAATGCAGGCACTCTCTGAGTTATCCACATCTGACTTATGAATGTTATGAGTACACCGACAACTGAGTACATTCCTTTTAACCTTCCACTCTAGAAAGCTTTGCTTGAGATTCTGTCCCTCTGGACAACATCTTTCTCTAATCTCTTAACCTGTGTTCAGTCATTGCTATAACCTGTAATTGGTATGGAGAACCATTTGACCCATTTCCCTCTCCACCAGTTCTTATGATCTCCCCAAGGGTGTTGTGTCCCTTTGCCTGCATCTCAGGATTTAGCCAACCTTGACCTTTCAGTTCATACACCTCATTTCATACTGTGGCTTTTTCTGTCTTTCTTTTCTTGCTATGATTTTGGTAAACCAGGAAAATCAATGAAGGATCTTAAAATAATTGCATTTGTTAGGGAGCTAAGTTAATAGCAAAGGGGAAGAATTTATTTAAAAAAAAAAAAAAACAAAACCATGAAAGGACAAAAGATATCTGATAGTTTGTTTTACCATTTCTAAAATGAACCTCATGTATACCTCATGTATGGATTGCTATAACCAATGGTTCATGATTCTATGGACTTTTCTCAGTATTCTATGCCTGACTTTCCTTTAATTAGAAAAAAATAGAATAAGCAATCACATATTCACAACTCTGTTCCCCCAAACACACAGACACACACAGACACACACACACACACACACACACACACACACACACATGCTCACATGATTCCTCTGTATTGATATTTCCTGCATTCTACCCCACAGCAACCATGATTCAAAATTCTGTGTTCGTTTTATGCTTTCATTCTTAAGTGATTTTACTGCATGTGAGTCTCTAAATTTAATTTTTTATTTTGCTGTTTTTCATTTTCATAGCTAGGGTGCACATTATAACATGTGATTTGAGATAATTCCTGTACTCATTATATGGGAAACACCCATAGTTTTGCATTCTTTTAGTTCATTTGCTTTGACTGATATATATTATTCCAATTTGTGAAGATGCCTCAGTTGATTTATCCACTCTTATGTTGATGGGTATTTAGGTTGACTCCATCATTTTTTCTATTGTGAAGAAAAAACTATGAACTATGAACATATCTACTGAGAAGTGGGATTGCAGGGAGTATTCAGATGTAGAAGGTATTGCCAAATTGCTCACCAAAATACCAGCTTCTAATCACACCAGAAGTGTATAAAAATCCTAAGTAAATATCACTTCTCCAGTACTTAATAGTGTCCGACATTTTAATTTTTGCCAATTTGCTCTGTGTAAGATGTTGTGGTATTATTGTCTTTAGGATCTATAGAAATTATGTATTTCTTCTCTGCTGTACCTGTTCATTTATTTTGCCCATTTTTTATTACATTGTTGTGCTCATTGACTTCTTATTAGAAGTTCTTTAAATATTCTTAACATTGATTTTTGTCAGTTTTATGAATAATTCCTTTTTCAATCTAATTGAGATGATTAATCCAGAGAAAAAAGGAAGTATGGGGCTTGGGAGATAGCTCACTTGGTAGAGTGCTTGCCTTGCAAGCACAAGGCCCTGGGTTCAATCCCCAGCACCGCAAAAAAAAAAAAAAAAAAAAAAAAAAAGAGAGAGAGAAGTGTAAATTTCTTTTATCCTTTGATCAAATAAACGCACTATTCTTGACCTCCACTCATCACCTTTAATCTTTTCTCTTGTAGTACTAGCAGACAGAATGACATTGTGTCAGAACTGGAGAGAGGGCTATATTCACTAGTACATTCCAAGAGAAACTACAGGGTTCACCAAATCTAAAGCAAAATCTTCTTTGTTTTATCTGTAAAATAGAGGGTGCAACCCTCCCCATTTCTACCTAGGTTTAACCAATATACTTTCTCAATGTCTTCACCTTCTTCTCAGAGAGTAGACTACATTTTTTTTCCCAAATAATCAAAGAATAACAGAAGAGTTCCTCTTTCTTCCTGTATTTCCCTTTGTAGACATGAGACAGACATTGGAAAAAGCATATAGGCATTCATTATTCATGCAGATGAGTCTCACAATTCAATAGAGCTAATTAGGAAAATGATGGAGTAAATTAGCACTTTATGCAAGTGTATTAATATTAATAAAACTGCCATTTTACCTGGAGGTTAAAACACAAGAGGAAAAGAACAGAGCATTTGACTGGGGAGTTGAATATCAACCTGGTCACTTGCTAGAACACGGACCACCCTCATTTATCCTGGAGAATCATGTTTCTTTACTGTTGTCAAAATTTTCCTAATAAAAAGAGAGATGGAAATATTTCAAAAGCATAAAAGAACTCTCATTATTTCATTATTTGGGCTGCTTAAGAGAAAATTCCACATTTCCAACCTTGTTGGCAATAACTAACAGCATATTATTTTCACATGGCAATTTCAAATTCACGCATTTAAATTTTGCAACTAACATATAAGGTAAAGTGCTACTATGTTCCATTTGCAATTTAATAATTTTCTACAGGACTTCAAATAATTCATTTCTCCCCATTCCCATTCCCATGACAACTGCCTTTGATCTAGAGCCATCCTAGTTTCCACTCTTGCCCCCTAAAATCCATTCTCTAAAGTGTAGCTAGGGTAATCATTTGTAATTATGAATCTGATTGCAGTCAATCTCACCTTAGCTATGAACCTTCCCATAACTCAATCTCGCCTTCAGAATTGAAACACTCTCTAGCATGTGAGGTTCTCATTTGCACTACTCTGAGTATCTCCCTCTGCATCCTCATGTCTGGCCAGTGTCACTTTCACCTTTTCTTGCTGCCATTTCCAGTCATATTGAAACCACTTTCTGTTCCAGACTCTTGTAAGAACCTGTAGTTCTCTACCTAAAAGCTTTCTTCCTTGTGCTCTGTCGTCTGTGGGCATCATTGTAGAAAACTTTCCTTCCCAAATGACAACTCTCATCCCTCTCTCCCCAACAAAAACTATCTTTTCAAGGACTGCTCTAATATTCTTCTCATAGCTCATTTAGTGGGCTACCATTTCTTATTTACTAACCATCTTGTCCACAAGACAGCCCGTTTCTAGAGAAAAGGCATCAGTTCCTGATCACCACTACCTATCACACTATCAGTATAAAGTGTGTCAAAGCATCGATAGATGAATAAGTCAAAGGACGAGTGAAAGTATGCATAAGTCATATTGTCTTTTAGAGAAGAAAGATTTGGAAACCTGCTTTGAAAGCCTGTGGCTTTTCCACTATTCACATCATCTCATTGGCTTACTCTTGGCTCCTTCCTGGTACAATGCTGGTTCGGATAACCTGTAAGATTATTCATTAGGCAGAGCTTAAGAGATTCAAATTTTACAAGACTCATTATTGGAATTCCTTCCACATCTTCAGTGGATTTGCTTAATTTGCCTCTAGAGGGTCCTGAGAATCTACTGGGAATTTCCTATTTTAATTTACTGGACCTGTTTTTTTCCCTCATCATAATTAACTATTAACCACTTACATTTTGGGATTCCAAATCCTAAACTGAGTTTCATTTTTTATTTAAATAGAAGAAAAACTTTCTAAAGCTGCATAAATCCAGAACGCTTGCAAATTTAACTTGCTATACTATTTCCTAATTCAGGTTATATGTTTTAATATTCATTTATTTCATTCAAAAACATTTATTATGTTGTTTATTATGATCCAGGCAATATATTGTTAGGAATTCTAATTTCAAGATGGAATTTTTTAATTGTCATACCACATCCCTAAATCAGTGACCCAGCAATAACAGTTATAAATAGCTAGACAGTCCCAAAGTCTGTTGGAGGATTCCTTCTTTTCTGACCTGGAGAGCTGTAATCTAGTCAGTCCACCCCATTTGAATGAACTGTCTAGGTGGCAATATTAGTGAATATGTGATGTTCATTGAATCACTTAACCTTACTCATCCTCAGCTTTTTTCATCTGTAAAATGATTATTCTTTTATTCATATTGTGTTTGAGTGACTTCTGAGACAGTCTATATTTTTTCTTCAACAAGTCATTTATGTTCTTTTTTTTGTTTTAATTAGTACATTATAATTGTACATAATTACAAGGTTCATTTTGACATATTAATACATGCTGTGTTAGTCAGCTTTTGGTTACCGTGACCCAAATTTACTCAACAAGAACAACATACAGGAGGAAAAATTTATTTTGGCTCCAAGGTAGGTTCAGAGATTCAGTCCACAAATGACTCCATTTTTCTGGGGCCAAAGTGAGTCAGCACATCATGGCAACCAGGGAGCAGGGAAGGGGCCATGGGGAAAATGTACCCTTTCTGGGCATGCCCCCAGTGTCCTATCTCCTCTAACCATACCCCACCTGCCTATAATTGCCACCTAGTCAGTTCACTCAAACTGGGATGGACTGACTAGATTATAGCTGTCCAGATCTCATGATCCCATAATTTCACCTCTGAATATTCCTGCGTTAACACAGGAGATTTGGGGGAACACTCCATATCTGAACCGTATCATTCACACATCATTTGCTTCATTTTATTCCCCAGTGCTTGCTCCTTCTGCTCCTTCCTCCCTTCCCCTGTTTCCCCTCCTCTTCTCTACTGGTCTCCTTCTACTTATTTTTTAATTGGTATATTATAATTATACAAAAGAGTGAAATTCCTTGTGATATATTCATATACGTACGTAGCATAATCTGGTTGATTTCATTCCCTAGTACCTTCCTTTCTCTCCCCTGTTCCTTCCCCATTGATTGTTTTCCTTTTTTGCTTTTAAATTGTTCTCCCTTCTGTTTTCATGAGATCTTGTTATGGTTTGAATGTGAGTTGTGCCCCAAAAGCTCACGTGTGAGACAATGAAAGAAAGTGCAGAGAAGAAATGATTAAGTTGTAAGAACCTTAACCCAGTCAATGATTAATCCCCCGATGGTGACGGGAGGAGGTGGGGCACTGGGTATGTGACTGGGGTATATATTCAAATCTGGCTAATGAAGTCTCTCTCTGCTTCCTGATTATCATGTGAACCACTTCCCTGTACCATATTCTTCTACCATGATATTTTGGCTCACCTGAGGAATGGAGCTGATATTCTATGGACTAAGATCTCTGAAACTATGAGCCATCAAATAAACTTTTCCTCCTCTACAATTGTTCTGGTCAGTTCTTTTAGTCATAGCAGCAAAAAAGCTAAGACAGATCCCTTTTTAAAACTTTTTTTTCCCTCTAACTCCCACTTAAGAGAGAAAACATCCAACTCTTGACTTTCAAATTCTCTGACCTCAAGTATCTATTCACAGTAATAGAGGAGTAAGTCAGTGATTACTACCATGAAATAAATGTCAAGTTAGAATTTGCAAGGAATGTTGTGGGAAACTAGATGTGGTATGGGTACTTTTGTTAGCATGAGGAGAGGAGCAGTTAAAAAGAGTTTCTAGAAGAGTTCATACTTAAGGTGACATTGAAAGAATAAATGAAAATTAGCTAGAGGAAGAAGAAGGCCTGAGAAAGACATTCCAGGCAGAGGTCAAAGTATGTTCCAAATCTGAGGCATGACCCAGAATAATTCTTTTGGGTGAAAAAGTTCCTTAGAAAAGAACACAGAAAAGCAAAACTTATGGAAAGGGTAGAAAAGAAAGCCAGAGAGGCAATTGAAATACTAAGAGAAAATCTCTTTAGATCATAAACAGACTTATAACAGAGTAGCTCATGTGAAGAAAAGGAAAGAAACCTAGTGGGAGAATAGAGAAAAGTGGATTGAAAATATGCAATCATCAGGGTTCTAAGATGTTTCTAGTGCAAGAAACATCTAGTTTCTATGTTTCTTGATGTTTCTAGTTCTAGTTTCTATGCTCTAGTTTCTAGATGTTTCTAGTGCAAGTTCCCCAGATAATCCTTTCCTTTTGGTTATGTGTGGAATTTTTTAGTATGGTAAGATTTCACACTCATAATTAGGTTAAATTGGAAAGAAGAGAAACTTTTCATATGAATTAGGGTCTGTATTGGTCAGGGTTCTCCAGGGGGGTGGGAAATGACAGGAAAATATATATATATAAACATACACACATTTATGGATTTATGGATCTTGTAGATGGGTTTTACATCATCAGAGGCTGGATAGTCCCACATTGGCTCTCTGCAGGATGGAGAGCCAGGGAAACCTATTGCTGCTTAGTCCACGAAGCTGGAAGCCTCAGAACAAGAGGGACCAATCGGAGACTGAAGGTCTGGAAGCGCCCTTAGGGAATCACTATTGCAAGTCCATGTTTAAAGCCTGAAGAATCTGATGTTTGATGTCCATGGGCAATAACAGCAGCAAAACCACAAGCTTAGCTTCCCCCTTCTAATTTTTGTTCCATCCGTGCCCCCAGCACAGAATGGTGCTGTTCACCTTCAAGAGGGGTATTTCTTACTCAGTTCACTGTTCCATTTGCCAGTCCTCTCTGGAAACACCCTCACAGACATGCCCACAAGTGTGATTTACCAATTTTCTCAGCATCTCTCAATCAAGTTGAGTTGACAGGATCAACTATCACAGGGTCCTTAATCAATTGATTTTCAGCAAATCATAAATTAGACAATCCTGCACGGGCCTGACCTTCCCAGGTAAGCTCTTCTTTGAAAGAGAGATTTGAAGTGAGCGGGATTTCTTTTGCCAGCTTTGACAAACAAACATCTGTGCTGTGAACTGCCTATGGAGGGTGATCATGGTGGAGGTGAACCTGAGGGTGGTTCTATTAGTTGAGAACAGTGCCTTGTTAACAGATACCAAGAAATGGGAACTTCAGTCCTAAAACTGCAAGGGACTAAAATCTGCTAACCACCAGGAAATTTAGAACTCAGAGCCTTAGATAAAAATCACTGCCTGGTCTAATCTAGTCTTGATTTCAGCCTCGTGAGACCTTAGTAGTGGATCTGAATCCGGATTCACAGAATCCATTACAAAACAAATTTGTGTGATTTCAAATCCATATATCAGTGATTTTTGCTAGCAGCAGGAGGCCCTGGGTGTCCAAGTCAGGGAAGTTCATTGGAGTAGTGGGAATAAAGGCCCAGTGATGTATTCCAAGGAGTAAATAGAACTAAACTTATAGTGAGCAGAGAAGAGTAGATGAAATAACTCTCTCTTGAGGTGATGGAAGAATCAGGTGTCAGGAAGAGCTAAGGAGATGTAGGGGGAGAGGTGCTTGGTCATTAGCTAAGCCTATTCTCCCATAGGCTTATATTTAGCCTATAGCATTTATTTATAGCACATATACCACGCACAGTACAAGGGGACAATAGGAAAACAGGTGGAGGAAGTGAGTGACAGGGTACAGACATTATGGATTGAAAATGTGAAAAAGTACAGATAATTAAAGGGGCTTTCACACTAAACAGTAACACAGTAACAGATATTTGATTCAACTAGATGGATTCTCAGAATTCCAAGTGTAGATATCACCTACTGTTTTCAAGCTAATGAGGATGGAGACAATAGATGATCTCTGAAACTGGGTGATGTTCTTTGTTTGGGGTACAATTCGCAGTCTGTGGCCTTTGGTTGGAATTCTATGAAGGTTACTGGTGCAAGGTTGAGGGGCAATACACATATGCACTTAGACTATCAGAATTCCAACTCTGACTCTACTTGTCCTTTATTCTGAACAAGTTGCTTAACATGTTAAGATCCTGTTTTCCTTATCTGCCTATGAAAAGGGAAAATGATTTTTCATAATGTCCATTTCTCAGCATTATAATTATTAAATAAGATCATAAATATTTCCATACCTTATAATTATTAATTAATATGTCTTCTACAGTGTGCCATGTAGTAAGTCCTATATGTTTGTTTCCCTAAGTTTCCTAAACTGAAGAACATGTATTTATTGAGATTACATCATGAATACTTAATAAATGTTTGTGAAAATCATCCCCAATTCTATAAGGATTCTAAGAGCTATATTTCTGAAAATTAATAAGCATTCAATAAAACTAAACTACAATTGCAAGATATTTTATCTTTTATCAGGTAGAAGCCTCAGGTATAGATGGTGTCATATCCTATCAGAATCTGGGTAAATGCAATAGATACTCAGCTTTCTGACATTGACAAAGATGTGGAGGATGACTCAAAGCCCCGCTGAAAGAAGAGTGTTTTCCTGAATTAAGAACTTATGCATGGTTGGGGAGATAGCTCAGTTGGTAGAGTGCTTGCTTTGCAAGCACAAGGCCCTGGGTTCTATCCCCAGTACTGCAAAAAAAAAAAAAAAAAAAAAAACTTATGCAAAAATTAGCCAATGTGGCGAAGGTATAATTATTAGGCCTCAGTTATAACACAAGTTCATGACCCTACAGGAGACTTCTGAGGAATCCAGATATTTCTATCTTCAATAGATTAGAACTTGGGAAATTGGCTGGCCCACAGGGGTACTCATTAAGAAGGTGATTACTGGGTGCTTTCCATAATCCCTGCTACAGTTTGCATCTGCGATTTCCCCTAATGGTCCATGTGTTAAAGACTCAGTGACCAGCCTTTGGTACTATTGAGTAGTAGTGGAATGTGTAGGAGATGGAACCTAATGGGTGGAAGTTAGGTCATTGGGGATGTGCCCTTGAAGAAGTACTGGAACCCTGGACTGTTCCACTCTGTTTCCTGGACACCAAGAGGTGAATAGGCCTTCCTCTGTCACACACTCCTGTCCTGATGTTCTGCCTAGCCACAGTCCCAAAGCAAGAGAGACAATTGACCATGGACAGAATAAAATAAGCCCTTATTAAGTTGAACATCTTAGGTATTTTGTCACAGTGACAGAAAACTAACACAATCCCCTTCATTTTTTATTTCTTTTAAGTGTACCAACTGAACAATCAACATAATCAGCTCAGCCTCATAATAACACAAAGTCATGTGTGGGCAGGATATGCTGATATTTTTATTTTAAATATATATGAGTGATTTAGGAAATGGAAGAAGTATCACACATAACCTTGCTCTTAAAGTACTTGAGCTATTTAACTAACTATTATATGGGGGTGAGGTGATTAAAAGACATAGTATGTTCTATAATCTCTGGGAGCTTATACAGAATACACAACAGGACAACAAACACTTATACCACCACGTAACAAGAGGAGCCTAGATAGCATGCACTGGGGACTGATGGGTGTTCACCCACCCAACTATGCTGCATAAGTTAGGAGTGTGTCTGTTTTATCTCTTATGACCCTGCCTGATGCAGTTTATTTCCTAAGTAAGTGACCCTTGTTAAAGTGGAAACTTGATCAAGGGGGTACTAAACCTGAACCAACCCCGGAGGCCCAGCATTGTTCTTAGGTGCTGGCTCAGTCTCCAGTTTTCCTCCAACACCCCATCCCTGTGAGGGTCTTTTCTGTCATGCTTGGGAAAGGTCACTTGGCAATGGTTTTAGCAGAGATTTTGATGTGCAGAGATCCTAGGATGCTTATCTGTTGAAAAGCAACTTCGAAGTTGGAGGGGGGTGGATGCCAGTCTCTCTCTGGTGATTGAAGACCCAGCACACCACCAGCAGCTGTTCAGAGACAGGAAAGGCAGCTTCATTCAAAGAGCCATCGTAATTTGGCAAGGAGCGCAAGGAGCGCTCCAATCAGCAGCCTTCTTAATGCATGTAATTGTTATGCAAATAAGCCACAGCACATTACCCAGGCTGGGAACAGGAATATCAACTCTGATCTACAAGGGACCCAGGGGCCCAAGAATATTCTGGCATGCTTCCCACCCTGGAGGGGTCAGCTGAGCTGTCTTATTAAAGTTGACTGTTGGAGTTAAGCTGATTCTTTTTAAAAGTGATAATGTTTGAATTTAATAAGGTAATCAAGGCCTGGAATTTTACTTTCTGACTAGAAATATCAGCAACAGAATATTAAAGGTGAACACTTAAAGACTGCCAGTTGTCCAAAATTCTTAGTGTTTAGAGGAGAAACTAAGGTCCAGGGTTGTGAAGTTGACTTTGACCAAGGAACCTAGCTTTCCTGCATCCAAATTTCAGGGACATTTTACATTAAATCAACTTTTCTCTTAAACTTGTGTAACTACAACATATTTTGTTTCTCTTGAAGCCCTATCCCTTTTGTCCTCCAATTTTTTTGGCCTTATTTTTTTGTCCAACAAATTCCTATTACAATGTAATTATAAAGATGATTAGACATACCAAATATTTTATTCTCAAAAGTCTGTAGTCTAATACTTTGGATGAGACAAATACCCAAGCAACTGCAGAATAAATAGAGTAAGGAGATAGAGAAAGGCTGAGGTATGTTAAAGCAAAGAGTGATCACAGACATTTGGGAGAAAAGAAAAAGTTTCCTGGTTGGATGATATTTAGCACAGACTTTAAATCTTCACAGACCTAAGGAAAGGAGAAGAGAGAGAAATAGAACATTATGGGTATGATAATAGTGAAGACATGGAAAATGGTTTCTTAATGAGGAGAAACAGTAGCTGAATTAGCCTGGGCTATGGGGAAGATGTAGACAGTATAAATGCATCTATGGGAGCAGTGAAATTTAGGCCAAATCCTGGAAGAACTTGTAGATTGAGTCTTAGTCTTGCAGTTGAAAAAGACTGAATTTGAATTTCAACTAAAAAAAGTTTGGATATGCGATTCAGTTCTAAGTTATAACTTAGAACTCTAAACCTTGATGTATCTTCTTACAAGGTCATTATGGAGATGTTACCAGAGGTTTAGGGTGAAGGCCCCAGTTCCAGGTATCCCCACATGCTATATTTGGCCACCCATTCCAAGATGCCACTTAAAGAGATGAACTGTGATGATGGGCAGGAAAGGAGCTTTAATCAGTGTGCCCACACAGGGAAGAACAGGAAAATGTCTAGTGTCTTTCAGGGACTGATAGGAACCGTGAGGTTTTATAAGAAAGGGGAAGAGACAATTGTTGTGGGGTTGCATAGTTATCAAGATATGTGATCTTGGTCAGGACCTGGTCTGGTTCATCATTATATCAGGACAGGTTCTATGAAGGTACAGAGAAGTTGCTCTCCTGCAGGGGGCTATTTGTGTTCTATGGTGAGATGTTTGCCCCTGCTTGGTGGGGAAGACTTGGTTCCCATCATGGGGCAATTGCTCACACTTAACAGGGTAGTCTCATCCCAGGGTGATATATCTTGAGGCTTGCTATTGCTGGGGTATAGTTTCAGTTTGTTATCCATAAAATATTTATTAATCAAATCTGCTGATCCTGATATCCAACATAACCCTGAGAGAGTGACTCAAAACACAGAAGGAAAAAAAAAAAAGTTAAAGAAGCAAATGGAGTCAGAGAGGGACAAACAGAGCTAGTCAATTCAGTGACTGGGCTGTTCTTCAGAGATAAAATACGATAAAAATATGAAATGTTTAACATAATAGCTAGCATATAAAATTAGATTTCATTTGTTTCTTCATTACCTTGTGTTGAAAATTTATAATGACTTAGCTATCATGGTTTTCATTCCACTGTTATTTGGAGATGTTACTTATTTTTACCTTTACCCTTTTTCTAGAATTAGCCAAGTCTAAGATCAGTTCCTAGGCCAAGATTATAGTCATTTTTGTCTTTTCATTTCCCTTTTAATACTTCTATTCTCTATTCATTTATACAAACAACTATCAAATTAATTTTTTAAAATATCACTTCAACCAATAGTCAATAAGTAACAGTTTATAAATGTTCAGTGCCCCCCTTTTGTGCTCATCATAAAAAGAAAAACATCATTCATTCTTTAGGAAATCGAGGCTCCTACCCACCAGGCCACCTTATCCCTCCACTGCGTCCTTCAGATTTCCTCTCTGTTACTGTCAGCCCATTCTAGCTTATTCTTTGATATATTGAATACACACATGCGGCCTTTAACTCAGGTTTTCCATTAGTTGTGATAGCGCTCCCCTTTCATCCTCTAACCCCAATACAACTCTGCCTTCAGGGCCCATCTCTGACACACAGGGGTGATTCTCGGCATCTCTGGCTTTGGCATAACCACAGTGTGGCTTATCTCCATAACAACATTACAGGGCTGGGTCTGACAGACCACTTCCTAATCACTTCCACTGCATTTTCTCTATCTTATTGCTGCTGCGGAACTGAATACCTTTTCAGTTTCTTTTGTATCCTCCCTCATGCCTGGCAATGTTCAGTACATAACATAAATGCCTAATCTATGCTTTTGAAATAAATAAAGCCACCATTTACCTCAAAATTCAGAGCAGATTCTCTACTCCCGTCCACGGGGACATAGCAAATTGAAGGGAAACACTTGGGTTGTCTGTGACTGTGCCATTTACTAAATTATCTCTTGCTTGTGAACTGAGCAGAGATGGTCTGGAAACCACCAAGGGAGAATGGAGATGGAAAAGTACACACTTGTTTTTAATGCCAATTTTCTGACTATATAATGCACTTAAAAATTAAATTTGCTAAAGGCACTTCAAGTGCATTCCTTGGTAACACTTCATTACAAGGTACTTATCAGTAATAAATCCACAGGGCCTACGTTTTTTAAGAGAATAAGAAATACTTAGAACAAATAAAAGCACTATGCTTTCCTCCCACTCTCTATTTGGGCTTTAGAAGAAACAAATAATTTCTAGTTGAATGGATTAAAGATGTAAGACTATTATTAATATGACATGTTTAATAATGATGTGGATGCCAAACTTTTAAAGAATCCGTCTTGCAGGAATTGAATATACCTAACTGGTAATTAAGAAATTAAGGGAACTTTTTGTTGACATTGTGTGTCTACGTTTTATTATGCAGGAAAGATCTCTGTGACTTTCTTTCCTTACATATAAATCGTAGTTCCAGCCAGAGGTCAGTGGGATCTCCAGCCATCTCCTTCCTCTGTCTCTTCTCAAAGTTGATGAAAGAGAGGAAGGGCTACCTTTTCTATCTATAGTTGTTTATCTTCTACTCATGTTCCAAGTCACTGTAACGTGGCCTCTGCCCTTTCTGCTCAACTAAAACTAATTTCCTTAAGGGTGTCAACTTCTTCCCAACTCCACACTTGGTGAACTCAGTGCTTGGCTTTTACCTTACTTAACCTCTTTATGACATTTCACAAAATGGTTAAATCTTTTGTTTTAAAACTTTTCACTCTTTTAGCCTGAATAATCAATTTTCCACTTACCTTTAAAATCCTCCTTTCTCTTTCTGCCTTGGATTCCCTTTCTTCCCAGTTCTTTTAAATATTAGTTTCTACCCCAAGCTTTTCCTGAGTAAATATGTGCCTGTCCATAGTCTCTTATTTTTTGATGACCATCAAGTCTGCTTATCCAGCACCACGTATTTCTGGAGTACTGAGGTATTAAGCAATCCTTTATTCCGGTGGAAAAGATAATAAATGTATTAATTCATAAATATATAAGTTAAAGTAGTCTCGGAGGTGGCAATATGCACGACAAAGATAAGGCATGGAAGGAATGAGAGAATGTGGGAGAATGGCAATTTTAGACAGAATAGTTAGAGGAGATCTCACTGAGAAGGTGATGTTAGAGTAAAACTCACAACAGAACCATTCATGTGGATGCTGGGAGGAAAAGCTTTATTTTCTTCCATTCTTATTTTTAAATTATTATGATTATATTTGTACATATTTATGGGATATGGTGTGATATAATTCAAAATATGTCTCTTTATCCCCATGACCTGAGAAAAACAGGCTAAAAGGAGAAAAGATTTACTTGGGCTCATGGTTTCGATATATGGTTGCCTGGCTCCATTGCTTTGATCCTGAGGTGAGGTAAAACATCATGGTTGAAGAATGTGGTGGAAGAAGTCTTCTCAACTCATGACCAGGGATAATATATAATCTCCAAGGACACATGCCCAGTGACCTAGTTCTTGTAGTCATGTCCCATCTGCCTTCAGTTAACACCACCTCCCATTAGTCCATCCAAATTATAAATCCATCAACTGCTTAATGTACTGATGAAGTCAGAGCCCTCAGGATACCAATCCTTTCCTAAAGGTCCCACCTCTAGACATTGTTACACTGTTGACCAAGTCTTCAACACATGAGCTTTCAGGGGACATTGAAGACACAAGCCATAACACGTATAATGTATAATGAACAAATCGGTGCAATTAACATTTCCATTGTGCTAAAGTTTTTAAATTTAATTTTGGATTAACATGTTGTAGTAGTTGTATATATTTATGAGTTACAGTGTAGTATTTCATGAGTGTAGGAGGCAGGAGTGTGCATAACTTGTCTGAGGAATAAGGGGGAATGGCATGACTGGCCGGTGAGAGAGGAGAACTCAGATGGGGTAAGAGGAACCAGGTTGTGCAAGGTGCTGTGCCCTGGGGCCAGTGGAGAACGGGGGACAAAGGAGTCATGTGATCTGATCCATCTTAAGCACTATTTTCACTGTTGTGGTGAGATTAGTGGTGTGGCAGAATATGCAAAAACAGAGGCTGTCATGATCTGGGTGGGATGTGGGAAGAGTTTAGAGCAGGCTGATAATGGTAGAGATGGAAAGAAAGGATGGGTTCTGAATGTGTTTGGCAGGTAGATCTGGAGGTCTTTGGTCATGAATTGAGTGTGAGATGTGAGAAGATGGAAGAAGTCAATGATTCCAGTGTTTTCATCCTGAACAAACGAAAAGATGAAGTTGACATTGAGATGGGAAAAATGGCAAATGTAAGCTGAGAATGTGAGCAAATGTGCAGTTTGAGTTTGGACACGTTAAATTCAAAATGCCTAGTAGAAATCCAAGAGAACGTGAGTAAGCAGACGAATATTCAATTCTGGAATTCAGAGAGAGAGAGAGAGAGGGAGAGAGCAAATCTATCTATCTATCTATCTATCTATCTATCTATCTATCTATCTGAGTCACAGGCATCAATTATATTTGAAGCTATAAGACACGATGAGTTCACAAAGGGGGATCATGTACATAAAGAACAGAAAGTAAAGGATTGGCGCCTTCGCCCTCACCCTGAATGTCTGGTTGGTTGCAAAGTTTTTCTTCTTGATCCTAGAAATATCTTTTATTCAGATGTTCTGCAGAGTCACAGGTTGAACCCACCTGAAGGGAAATGGTAACATAATAACCTGTTTAAGTGGAACCTCTCTGGAACAAAGCCACAAAATGAACAATCCTTGTTTTACAAGAGTCGGTCCCTGCTTTACAGGTGATTCTATTTAAGTTTGTGCCAATTTAAACCTTTGCAATGGTGACAGACTCTTGACTGGTCTCCTGCTGCCAATATTTTCACTCCACTGTGACATAGGTGTCACTACTTTAACCCAAATCTGACCATGACATTCTTTTTTTAAAAAACTCATGTGACTTCTCATTTACTAGACATAAAAAGTCAAATGCTTTTAGAGTTTCCAAGGTTGATCCAAACTATTTTCCAATTTTTATCTCTTACCTGACCTCCCACCTCAATGGTCATTCAGCCACTTGCATTTCTTCACATCACTTCTGTTTTGAGCGTGAAGCCCCTACCTGCCACAGTCAGACTGGGGTCCTTGTTAATCCTCCCCCCTTCAGTGTTCATTTCTACTTCCCCCAGTTCGACACTCATTTCTGCATTCTTTCTTTTCCTCTGAGTCTACCCAAGTCCACAAACCATTTGCAGCAGCTCTTACATTTTCCACCAGGACTTCCATGTGTACCTAGCCCATTTCAGCTCTTAATGAATCACATGTCAACTCACAATGTCCTCCAGTGATTTCCTGCATGCATACCTTATCTCTCCATGAGATTACACACTCCTTTAGGGCAATGTAGCATACCACATTTCTTTCTATTCACCATAGCACTAAGCTGTGGAGAGTCATTTTAATAAATACTTTCCTGAATCGAATTAAATATATATTGAAACTTCTTCCTGTTTTAGCAAGTTCATAGATCAGGTGGGTCACCAAAGACTCCTATTCATGCTTTATATAATTCTGTCTGCCAGCTGTTGGTGGGTACACCAGTTCCCACTGCTCCTAAATATCTCTTGGTTAGATTTACAAGTCAAGGACCAGATGACATAGGTTCTGCTGAAATGTATTTATGAGAATATGAAAAAAGTACATGGCCACATAAGTGAATGTGTAGCTGCATGCATGGTAAGTGTGACACATCATTTTTTGCATGGGTGTGTGATTTGGGAATACAATATGAATAGATAGCTGTCTGTGAGCTAAATCTGGAAGAAGGTTGGCCCAGCTCCAGATCCTGGGTATTTTAGGATATTATTTAGTTGTTATTGACACAGTTGAGAATTCAGTGCAGAGATCCAGCAGAGAAAGAGAGTTAGGTCTTCCTTAGGAGCCCAGAGCAGGAGAACAAAGCAGCTGTAAATAGCTTAGCAATCAGGGCTTCCTGTTTTGAATAAGTGTTTCCAACAAGCAAAAAAACAAAGCCCTTCATAAACAGAAATAACTAACATCCATTGAGCCTGACAATTTACAAAATGCTTTCACTTTTATTATTTTATTAGGCATACCAGAAACCTTGCACGTAGACATTGAAGAGATTACGATCTGACTTCTATAAACGGGAGAATCAAAACTTCGATACTGAGAAACTGACCCATTTCATCTAGGCAAATGTGTGACGTAAGAATCTTCCCATGTATCCAGTGTCTTGTGTGATCATCACGATTTCCCCAGATTTCAGAAAGTCCCCCGTGACTTCATCTAAATATCCTTTCTCTTTACTCCCTACTGATTTGAAATAAGGAATTCCGCACAGATACTATCACTCATTCACATGTTTGGCAGCGAAGTGAAAGCAATGTGTTTTTTTGTCTCTTGAACTTTAAAAGGTAATTTAATAAATAAATGAAAAATAAACGGGGAAGAGTAGCTGAACCAGGTCTTAGGTTTCTAATAGAATCATAAATGCCAGAAAGTACTGGGAATGATTTATTATCCTGTTATTATAAATGACTGGGAAGCTTTCAGTGGAGTCTGTGCTAATTTCTAGCAGCTGCATTAAATCAGAAACTCTATTAGCTATTATAAAATCATCATCCCATTTTTCTGCAAATCAACTAGAACACCTGATGATGGGAGTTTTGAGCTATTTGCTACTGTACATGCTAACCTTATCATTGGACTCCGCCAGGGAAACAAACTCTAGTCAGAGGCAGCATGATATTGGTCACATCACCTGTTAAAGATTAATAGAAGGTCATCTGTTTTTATAGGCAATATTCCTGATTGTGTGTGTGGGGGGGTCTTTTAACAAATAATACTTCATTAAAATAGCAGGTACTGAGATAATCAAATTCTATGTTCTTTGAGTCTTTCCCCCGACTGTTGTCCTACCTAAGTGTTCTACTTACGTCCAATAATAAACTACATTCAAATTTGGTGGACATGTGGGCACTTCTATCTTCGTTCCATGTTTCCAATATGATGTACCCCCAAGAACTGTCTTATTATCCCATTAGTCATCACTTTATATTGGGCAAGTAGAAGAAAGAGTCCAAAGCATAGATCAGTAAATATTTGAACATAACTCTGATCTTGTGTTCCAAGAAATAGCTACCTAGGTATGTGTTAAGTGCAATCTGCTGACAGAAATCGAGAGGGGCCACTATCTAGAAGATATGCTGGCTATATTGGGCAAGTTCTGGCATATGGGACAGAAAGGAAGGAAGAGAGGCTAGCAATAGGAAATATCCAACCAAGTAGAACACAGTAGAATTTTCAGAGAGATACATTTCATAGGATTTAGTGAAGAATTAGGTATGAAAAATGTGGGTTTTTTTTTTTTTTTTTTTTTTCTTCTTGAAAATGTTGCAGGACATTGAAGCTAAAACAGGACACTTTGGATAAACAAAGGGAATCTTAGAAGTTTTGTTTTCTATACTGACTTCATATGTCTATATACTCATTTGTTGCAATTCAATGACTTTCTACTTGCTGTTTTCTCTGCTTGGAATTATATTCCTCCAAAATCTTTTGTTGTTTACTCCTCTAATTTTGAGTTCTTGATCAAATGTTCCTTCATCAGAGAAGACTTCTATAATATACTTAAAAAATAAATAAATAAATAAATCAAAACTTACTTTGCCTTTTATTCCTGCACCCTGCTTTGCTTTTCTTCAGAGCACCTAGCACTTCCTGTCATATTTTTTTCATCTTTTGTTTGTGTCTTTTTATTTATTGTCACACAAAAGTCTCATGTTTCTTTGGACAAAGTCCTAGTCTATTTTATTCACTGCTTTTGCTAGAGCCTAGAGCAATAACTCTATTATGACTGATGCTCATTAACTCTTAAGAGAATGAATGAATGAGCCCCAGAAAAGATGTTAAAGTGACAGTTGGCCAGACATGCAGAGGGCTCCAGACTTTAGAAAATAATCATTGAGTTATCAGTTTATAGGTAATTAAAAATCTGTATGCTTTGGAGAATATATGGAGTAAAAAAATGAGAGAACCTCAGGCAGAGTCTTGAAGAACCACAACATTCCAAAGCCAGGCTGAAAAAGGTAAGTTTGCAGTGAAAATAAAGAAACAGGCTGAGAGTTGAGAAAAAAATGAAGATAAAGTAGGATTTGAGAGAGGAGAAAATGTGAATGGACACAGAGAATTCAAGAATATAAAGATTTAAGAATATCCAGTGGAATTTATATTACTGAGATTGCTTATGACCAGAGAAAGAATTTCTTTGGAGGAATGATGGGTTCAAGGCCATATTGTCATGTGGGGAAGTGTGTTTGAAACATGGGGGATAGGAATAAGAATATTAGGGAAACTATTTGAGATATTTGGTTAGTGAGGAAGAGAGTAATATAGAGATGACAGAAAGATGAAAGTCTAAATTTTAAAAAATTCATTTAATTTAATTTATTTTTTTCCTGTATTGAAAAGCCAATAGGAAGGATAGACTTTGTACAATATACAATTGGGACAAGAAGTCATCATTAGAATAATTTTTCTCAGAAATCAAGATGGAATGAAATTCAAAGCACAGTTGGAAATATTTGTCAATATATGAAGAGGACTGGCTTTTCCTGAAAACAGGAAGGAAGAAAGGTCCACGTGTAGAAACATTTGCATGCTTGGTAAGGGATGGTTAGAGGACTCTCATTTTGTGATTTCTTTATTCCTTTGAAATGTAAGGTGTTCATCTACTGAGGGCTCAAGGAGATGAATGAGTCAAAGGAATGAAATGATTACAGTTTTTCCCCAATGGACTGAGATGATTGGAGAATGATTTTAAAAGTGATTGTGGAAAAGTAGAAGTATGTTTTGACCAAGGAACAGTCGAAAAAATGTGCAATAATGTGATCCATCCACTGTGATGGATCAGTGGATTTTGGTGAGCATGAATTTATAAAGGAGTCATTCTACATTGATGTGCCCTTGACTGAGCTGGACTTCTTAGCTGCAGAGTCAGAGGAAGCAGAAAGTTGAGTTTATCTGGTTGTAATTTGGTGACATATTTGTGATGGAAAGTTTGAAAAGTTTAGTGAACAAGGGAGACTAAGGTGTTGGAGCAGTTACATTTATTTATGAACCATGAAATCTACTTCAGATTCAGAGGGAAGAGAGTAGAGGGCTTAGGAATTAAGATACAGTAGAGGAGTTAATGGTCAGGAAGTCTCAATGAAAGATTCATTGTGCTGAGGGGGTGTTGGATAAGCAAGCTGGAAGCAGAGGAATGGTGGCAAGTACATGGGGTGTTTGAATAAGTGATATTGAACGTGGGGATGACAATTGTATTTTGTGACAACACCTGCTTCCTCAGAGCCAAACTAGTATCATGAACTCCATAAAATCCCTTAGAGTGAGAACATGAATCTTAAAATCTAGGCCAGGAGGCAGCTTAAAATTTTGAATGAAGAGGCCTCATCAGTGAATAGAAAAGGGTTGCCAAGGCAGGCTCTGGCAGTAGCACACAAGTTGATTAAAAACAAACAAGCAACAAACACAAAACTGTCATACTTGCTGGCACAGCTTAGTATAGAGCAATACCTGGAAACTGATGCCAGGCATGGGTGTGTATAAGGCTCTTCTTAGACCTGGATATACCCACGCTTCCTAACCTGTGATTCCAGGTGGCAGTCAACTGCAAGTGGTGAAGGGTGAGCACTTTCCATCAACAAATAATAAGCCAAAGGTAACCAACCTCTGGTCCATGATGTAAGTGCACCCAGTTACTGAATACCTCAAGCAGAGACAGTGAAGGGCTATAGTTTTCCATGAAGATTGCAGAACTTACTGAGAATAAGAAGGGGTCTGTTCACAGTTCTCTTTTTGTTCAGCAGCAGACAGAGCCACTTGTCAGGCTGATGGTCCTTGCACATTACCACTGCAGTGATAGTTTGAAAGAGGGTAGAGAGAGATGGAGGAAAAGACATTAAAAGGAAAATGTCACCATTTCCAAATGCCATATTATTTGACAGTTACTCTTTATGTTGCAACAGCTGCTTAACATGACAAACGATGGCTTTAATAAAAATGCACACAAGGAGATGCAGCTCCAGAAAATGAATAATGGAGCTTTCTAGGCTGACGTGTTGTGGAGCATTTTCACTCAGCAATGAATAGGACCATGGAAACTGTGTTACCAGTTGCTTTCAGACAACCCCTGGTAGTCGGTTGGCCCTTGTATCAGTCAAATTACATTTTTAGAAAGCAGAATATATTGCAACTGGTTTTAGCAGAGATATATTTGTTATAGGGCATGAGATGACTTGCCCAGTCATTGAGAGGTTTGACAAAACAGGTCACACTTTAGGAAAACCATACCAAAAACTACAACCAAGAGTTCCTGTTTCACATCTCTCCCAGTCAAAGCCCCCAACATCTAGAAGTCACCAATTTTAGGAAACCATTGCTCTCAAGATGCTGCCTTGACCAGGAAATCACATTTGATCTGCCCATGTAACCAGCATAGACATGGACACCCCCACCCCAGGTCCTGGAGACAGCACATACTTAAGTTCTTAAATTTCTGATTTTGACACCAAACAAGTAAATGCCTCCATGATATTTGCCAAAATGAATAAGAACAATAGGGAAAGCAGCATGGTGGCTCTTGTACAAGTACCTGAAGTATATAGTAAGTTACATGCAAGGTAAGTTACATGATAGCTTAGAATTAGTAGGGCTTAGTGGTTTTAGGATATCCAGACTTGAAAGTACATAATGAGGTCAATAGTTTGTGGTGTGGTTTGGAGGAGAGAGGGAAAGGAACTAAAGAAGAAGAAAGGAGGGAGAGTGAGAGTATAATGACAAAGCAAACTGTCCTTGGTCTCAGGACCACAGCGAACAGGGCATCCCAAGAGTTTTAATAACTATGTGTCTTTGCACTAAATTTACTGTCATGTTGATACCGCTCTTTACCGGTGACGAGTCCTGCTTCCTCAGGTGCTGAAGTATAACATCGGAGAAGCACGCCGAGGCAAATGTAGAGTGGAAATGCAGCTTTATTAAAGAAAAGTAAAAGCAGACTTCTCACGGGTGGAAGAAGGGGACCCAAAGGCGGAATCCGTGGGATGAGCAAATCTTGTCCTTTTTATGGGTTTTATTCTCCCATTCTCTCCCCCTTATCTCTTTCCTTCCTGCCTATGGGATTAGGCCTGGTTTTGCAGGTGAGATGTAAAAAGTGAAAAGCGGATGAGGCAGGGGGAGAGCCAAAGGGATTCAGACAGGTAAGGGCCCAGGGGGCATTAATCAGCATCTTCCTGCCTGTAGTCTCTGACAAGGGCAGGTAAATTTGGTTATCAATGGGTTCTGCAGGTCCTTGACATTCCATTGTCCCAGGGCAGTCTCCAATGTCCAGAGGCAGATGGCTTTCATGGCCTCCATTTCCTCGATCTGACCCGATTCCCTATTTCTACACTAACTGCCTGTTCCCAATTCTGGCTTCAATGTCACCTGTGAAAGAGTTAGACAACAAGTAGAAAACTGTTAGCCATTACATGTTCCATCAGGGGTTATTCCAAGTCCCTGTTCAGAGTTATCAGGTTAAGGAAAAGCACATTAACACTGCAGAAAAACCAAGAGTGGGGTGAGTTTGAACACATGGAATTAGACAGAATCATGTAAAGAAGACTATTTACTGGGGACTTGAAAATTTGCACGTGACATTGATGAAGTCATAAAGATCTACTATTGTTTGTTTTAGCACATTAACAACACATGTAACCTAAAAAAATTCAGAAAAGGAAATTGCATAATAAAATATATGCAGGCCACTGGGAAGTTTTGTTCAATATTTTCTGACAACCTACTATGTGTAGGTTATTAGATAAAAATAATATTTCATCTTTGTACTTGAGGGAATTAAGCAATTCATTGATCTTGCCAGAGACGTCAACCCAAGGAATAGTTTCTTTTGGCACTAGAAATAATTTTAAAAGATACACTTTTGACCTTCTTTCTCACTAATGAAAATATTTCTTTATTACTGCTGGTCACTATGTGTAAAAGGTTAAAGGCCTGTTAGCACTGGGCTGTACATAGAAATAAAAATAAAGACTGTGACACAGTACCAAAGGAGGTAGTATTCTACTTGAGGATGTGGAAGGTGGCAGGGAAATTCTGGTTCACGTTTTAATTGGCAAAGACTTAAAAGAATAGTGTGTATTCCTAACTGCCAAAAGGAAGACATTCATGGAGATGAATGGGAAAATCCTATAGTAACTAAGAAAAATGGAAGATCACTTAAGTGGGAGGTGTGCAAGAAGCTTTCATAGAGGAGATAAGATTTGATCAAAGTCTTGAAGGGAAAGACTTAGAACAGGCCCTGATAGAAAGGAAAACTAAGATCATCCTCAATAGGAGGAAAGAACATAGGGGAAAATGTAAGTGGGAGGCAGTGATTGATGGTTGATTGCAATGAGAGGTTTTAGAAAATTCATGGAAATGATTGCATTAAAAATAAATTGTTAGTCATGAATATGAAGATAATTGTGCATATACTTTGTTGGCAGTGGAGATAGTGCTATTCCATAGTAAATCAGTTTGATATCACAAATCATGTGACATTGCAAAGCACATGAAATTTGTGGGGACGAACCATATCTATACCATGGTAATTCCCTATATTAAATTATACTTCTAATTGATGGCAAAACCATGCATCCAGACCCCCATGTCAAACCTGTGTTAGCATAGCCCCTGCCATTCTGCAGCCTTCACCTCCATGTGCATGATCCACTCATGGGTGAAGCTAAGACCCCCATGTAGCCAAAAACCTGAAGCTCAAGCCCCATCTTCTGCCCCACCCAACCTCATGTGGGATCCAGAGCAGGTGCATCTGCAGGGAGAGGAGAATGACCTGCACTTCTAGGGGGAAGGGCAAGGGCAAGAGCCCAAACGAGGGTTCACAACACCCAACAAAAATCCTGAACTTTCTTGGGGATAAAAGAGAGCTAGCGTAGAGATAACTGAGTTGGGGAAGAGAAGGGAAGTGGGGTGAACTCAGCCTGCCCTGCATATAATTCCTGTCTCAAACTTTTGGTCCTATTCTCTGATTTGCCCAGGTACTGCTCCCCAGTGTCTAGGTCTCCCTAGATGGTGATGTAGACATTAGCATTTGTCCATTCCCCTGGAATGTTCTCTGTGAAGATCTGCACTGAGTGCAGCACAACTGGGTAGGAAGTTGGGCAGACAGACAAAGGGCAGAAAAGGATGACAATGCTTTAGGTTTGGGTATCTTATAAGAGGATCAAGGTCTGATGCATGTGTTGAGGAGTCAGGGCCTTTATCTTGTTTGCTCAGTTATTCATGTTCAGCTACAATCCCCACTGATCTGGACCCAGGGGTCTCTTAGAAAACCAAAGTGTGGAGACTTGTCCAAGTGCACCTCAAACCAATCACCCATATAGCTACTCATCATGTCCAGGGAGAAAGACTCAGGATGTCACCTGAAGTGTGTCCAAATTGTGGTCACTAAATCTTCCTGCTGGCACGTGCTGACAATCATACAACATTCCATCTCGGTGGTGTTAATTCCCTATCCTTCCAACTGGATTATGGAAAAAATACATTTAAAATAATTTTTATCTGTTCTAATTGAGTATGCATGACAGTGGAATATATTTCGACACATTTATACAAATGGAGCATAACTTCTCATTCTTCTGACTGTACATGGTGCAGAGTCACACTGGTACTGTAATCATACATGTATATAGGTTAATAATGTCTGTTTCATTCTTCCATCCTTCCTATCCCCACTGCCCCACCCGTCCCCTTACTTCCTTCTGCACAATCCAAAGTTCCTTCATTCTTCCCTATTCTGCAACCACTGTGGATCATCATTCACTTATCAGAGAAAATATTCAGACTTTGGTTTTCTGGGATTGGCTTATTTCATTTAGCATGATATTCTCTAATTCCATCCAAAGAAAAGTAAATAGATAAAATCGCCTTTCCCAAAAGGTGCTTATGTTTTAGCAAAACATTTCTAAAGATGCATAAATTATTTTTTGCCAATATAAGTTGTGAGGACTTTCAAAGAATAAGATAAACTTTAAAATGACAAACATATTTTGAAACCATGAAAAGGATATGTGCAAGAGCAGATGCCTTAATGTACCTGGACCCTCTAAGATAAAATTTGAGGAGGCATAATGAATTGGAGGCCATCAATAGGGAAGTTGGCAAAGTACTAAGCAAATAAAGATACAAACAAAAACAAGTCTTGGTAAGGAGTAAGAATTATTATCTAGAGATGTCACAGTGTGTTACCTAAAATACCCATCTTCTACAAATAGCAGTTATTTTGTTGGTATTCACAAACATATTCCAAAGTTATATGGAGAAACAAAAGACCCAGGATAATCAACTCAATAGTGAAGAAAAAAAAGTTGGAGAAGCCATCTACAGGACATGAATCTTACTATAAAGGCTACAGAAATCAATACAGTGTGGTATTAAAAATGGAGAATTTAAGCACAGATCTTACATCCTTAACAAAAATTAACTCAAATGAAATTACAAACCTAAATGTAAAGCATAAAACTATAAAACTCCTGCAAGATAAGATAGAAAATCTATATGACCTTGGGTCTGGTGATATTTTTAGGATGTAGCCCGAAAGGCATAATCCATGAAAGACAGAATTGATAAGATAGCTCTTCTAAAACTTAAAAGTTCTACACTGACAACGTACATCAAGAGAAGGAAAAAAATAAGTCATATACTGAAAGAGAATGTTTTCCAAAGACATATCTGACAAAGGACTAATTCCCAAATTTTACAAAGAACTCTTAAAATTCAACAATAAGAAAAGAACCTAATTTAAAGGTAAAGACTTGAAAAGACAACTCAATCGACAAAGATATACAGAAGCCAACAACTCATGCAAAAAAGATGTTTTCTAAATACATCATCAGGGGAATACAAATTGACACAAATAATATGATACCACTGTATACCTATTAGCATGACCAAAATCCTAAATATGACACTACCAGATTCTAGCAAGAATGTGGAGCAACAGGAGGTCTGATTCATTGCTTTTAGGAATCCAAAATGGCACAGTTTTTTGGATAGACAGTTTGGCAGTTTGCTACAAAACCAAACATATTTTACCATACAATCCAGCAATCACACTCCTTAGTATTTACACAAATAAAATGAAAACTTATGTCCACACAAAAACCTGCACATGGATGTTTATAGTAGCTTTATTCATAATTACTAAAACTTGGAAGCAATAAAGAAGTCCTTTAGTAGATGGATGGATAAATAAACTGTGGTACAACCAGACAATAAAACATTATTCAATGTTAAAAAGAAATGAGCTATTGAGCCATGTATGATTCCAACTATATGACATTTGGAAAATGCAAAACTATGGAAATAATAACAAGATCAGTGATTGTCAGGGGTTTGGGAGAGAGAAGTATGAATAAATAGAGCACAGAGGATTTTTAGGGTAGTGCAACTTTTCTGTAGGATACCATGGCTATGAATACATGTCATTACACATTTCTCAGACTCATAAAAGGTATAATACCAACAATGAACCCTAATGCAAATTATGGACTTTAACTGATTATGATGCATAAATGTAGTTTCTCCAAATGAAACAAATACACCACTCTGGTAGGGCATGTTGATGACAAGGGAGGCTCTGCATGCATATGGGCATAAGTTTATATGAATATCTCTCTTTTTCTTTCAATTTTGCTATGAAACTAAAGTTGTTCTAAAAACTATTTAATTTAAAAATGAAGTAAAGACATTTCTACATTAACAAAAACTGTGAGAAATTGTTGCTTGCTTACTGTCTTACCAAAACTAATAAAGGACACCGTTTAGTTTGAAAGTATCCCTAGAGAGTAAATTCAATCCACACAAAACCCACAAATATTACTGATAAAAGTAACTAAGTAACTATAAAAGACAGTAGAATGTTTATTTCTTTCTTAACTGATTTAAAAAGCAATTATAGAAAGCAACATGCATAGAATTGTATTGTTGTGCTTATAACATATAGAAATGCAATATAGCAAGAGCAAAGAGAAAGGTGGTCTGGAGCAAAGCTCTACTGAAGTAATAAAGTAACACCAGATGGTAACTCAATCTATAGGATCAAATAAAAAAAGCAGAAAAGGTAAATGAGATGATTGAAACAACAACTATAAAAATATACTTGTATTCATTTCTTTTTCAGCTTCTATAAACTCATATAATTAATTAAAATAACAATTTCAAACAATTCACTATTGGGCTGTATTGTATGTAGTTGTGATGTGTATAAGAATAATAGTACAAATGTAGGGAGAGGAAAAAGAACTCTATATGGTTAATGTGTCTATATCTCTTTGGAATTCAAATAGTGCTATAGTTTGAACATGGTTTATGTTCCCCAAGGGTTCATTTTAGTCTAAGGTTTGATCCCCAGGATCGTGTTGTTGGGGAAGTCAAGTCTAGGGTGCTCCTTAGGTCATTAGAGGCAATGTGATAATTTGCATATGACCCCTTGATAGTTCTTGTGCAATCTCTTTGGTACTCATAAGAGGACTATTACAAAAGGAGCAACCTGGGCAACTCTCATGTTGTCTGATTCCTGGCTCAAAATCTGACTGTTCTCTCTGACATGTACTCTGACACTGTCATTCACCACTCTCCCTGAGGTCCTCCCCAGAACTTGATGATGCAGAAACAAGTTGATGTAGATGCCATGCCCTTGAACTTCCAAAATATGAGATAAATAAAACTTCTCTCTTTAAAATTAACTGCCTGTTGTATTCCACTGTAGTAGGGCAAAGCTGACTAATGAAGTTAGTATATATCTAAAGTAGATTCAGGTAAGTTAAGATATACATGGTAAACCTCAGAGCAAGTACTAATAAAATGTCTCAGAGTGAAAATCACTTAATGCATTTATAATGAAAAATATGATTTTTGTGAAAGAAAGTAGTAAATAAGGAATAGAGAAAAAGGATGCAAGATATATAGATAAAAGGAAATCCAACCATATTAATATCATTGTGAATTGATTTTTAAAATTTTGTCAAAAGGCAGAGAGGTTGTACCCCAAATAGAATGTCTATTATCAAGAATACAAGCAACAATGAGAGCTGGCGAGGATGTGGGGAAAAAGATACACTCCTGCATTGCTGGTGGGGTTACAAATTAGTGCAGCCACTCTGGAAAGCAGTGTGGAGATTCCTTAGAAATCTTGGAATGGAACCACAATTTGTCCCAGTTGTCCCACTCCTTGGCCTATACCCAAAGGACTTAAAATCAACATACTATAGTGATGCAGCCACATCAATGTTCATAGCTGCTCAATTCACAATAGCCAGATTGTGGAACCAACCTAGATGTCCCTCAATTAATGAATGGTTAAAGAAACTGTGGTATATATACACAATGGAATATTACTCAGCCATAAAGAATAAAATTATGGCATTTGCAGGCAAATGGATGCAGTTGGAGAATATCATGATAAGTGAGATAAGTCAATCCCCAAAAACTAAAGGCTGAATGACCTCTCTGATAAGAGGATGATGATACATAATGGGGGGTAGGAGGGAGGCAAGAATAAGACAAACATCCTATGTACAAATAAGACAAATCATACATCCTATGTACATGTATGATTACACAAGTGGTGCAACTCTTCATGTACTACCAGAGAAAAAAGTTGTACCCCATTTGTGTACAATGAGTAAAAAAAATTACAAGTTTGTTAGACTAGATAAAATGAAACATCAAGTATATGCCATCCATGGGACATGCACTTTACATAGAAATGCAGTTAAAAAAAAAAAAAGAATGGAAAAATATAGACCATGCAAATAGCAACTTAAAAGCTAGAGTGGCTACCCACAAAATATACTCTAAAGCACAAACTATGTTATAAATCAAAGAACATCTTATCATAATTGAGGAGGAGTCAATATATTAGGAAGTTATACAAATTACTAAAACAGAGGCACAAAATCACAGAGCTCCAAAATAGATAAAGCAAAAACTGGCCTAAATCAAAGAAAAAAAAATACAAGAATAGTTGGAAACTTCAATAATCCATTCTTGATGATGATGATAATGATGTATGTGTGTATAAACTAGGAAGAAAATACAAGGAAATAGAATAATAAACAGCAGTACAATTAAAGTATGAGCAAAAAACAGGTCTGAAACACTCCAATAAACCACAGCAGAATGTACATTATTCGAAAGTACACATGAGACATGCTCAAGAATAGATCAGATGGGAGGCTATCAAAGAAGGTTTCATTAATTTTAAATGACTGAAATCATACACCATATGGTATCTGACCGTAATAAAATTAGAACGGGTAACAATAACAGAAATACATTTGGGAAACTGAAAAGTGTGTGAAATCAACACACTCAAATAACCAATGAATACAAGAACTAATAAGGCAAATTAGGAAAAAAGATTTATCAGTGAAAATAATGGTACAATGTACATAAGTATATGTGATGCATTTAAAACTTTTAATTTTTTAATTTTTACAGATTGCATTTTGATTCATTGTATACAAATGGGGTATATAATTTTGTTTCCACTGTTGTGCATGATATAGATTCATATCATTTGTGTAATCATACATGTACATAGGGTAATGATGTCTGTCTCATTCCATCATTTTTCATTACCCCCTGTCATTTTCCTCTATATAATCTAAAGTTCCTCCATTATTCTCTCACCACCGCATGCCCCCAACCCCATTATGTATTATCATCCACTTATCAGGGAAAACATTTGGCCTTTGGTTTTTTTGGAATTGGCTTATGTCACTTAGTGTGATATTCTCTAGTTCCATCCTTTTATCTGCAAATGCCATAATATTATTCTTCTGTATGGCTAATATTCCATTGTGTATATATACCACAGTTTCTTCATCCATTCATCTGTTGAAGGGCATCTAGTTTCGTTCAACAATCTGGCTATTGTGAATTGAGCAGCTGTGAACATTGATGTGGCTGTGTTACTGTAGCGTGTTAATTTAAGTCCTTTGGGCATAACTGAGGAGTGGAGTACTGGGTCAAAAGGGGGGTCCATTCCAAGTTTTCCGAGTAATCTCCACACTGCTTTCCAGAGTGGCTGCACCAATTTGCAACTCTACCAGCAATGTAAAGTGTGCCTTTTTCCCCACATCCTTGCCAACATGTATTATTGTTTGTGTTCTTGATAATAGCCATTCTAAATGGAGTTAGATGAAATCTTAGAGTTGTTTTAATTTGCATTTCCTCTAATTACTAGAGGTGATGATACTTTTCATAGTGTTATTAATCACCTGGATATCTTCTTCTGTAAAGTGTGTATCCAGTTCCTTAGCCCATTTATTGATTGGATTCTTGTATGTTGGTGTAAAGTTTTAAAGTTCTTTCCTTATAAATTTTGGAGATTAGTGCTCTACTGAAGTGTATGTGAAAAGATTTTCTCCCACTTTGTAGTCTTTTCTTTCACATTATTGATTGTTTTCTTTGCTGAGGAAAAGCTTTTAGTTTGAAAACTTTGTTTAGAGACAGATATATTGGTATATTTAAAAGGAATAAAATTCAATCTAACTTTTCACTTTAAGACACGAAAAAGAATATAAAACTAACCTAAAGCTAGCACAAAAGGAAATAATAAAGATTAGAGAAAATGAGTAAGATAGATAATAGAAAATAAGGAAAATAAAAGTTGATCCATTGAAAATTTCAAAATATTGACAAAATTTTCCTAGACTAGACAAGAAAACAAAATAGAAGTCTCCATTACTAGAATCAGAACTGAAGAAAGCACATTACTAATGACCTCATAGATGTAAGATTATAGGGGAATACAATTAGCAACTGTATACTAATAGATTAATAGATTAATGACTTAGATAAAATATTCCTATATCCAGAAAGATGCCCACTACCCATCACCGATTCAGAGCATAATGTATAAACAGGTAAGAAATTGATTAGTCATTTTACAAATTTCCCACACACAGGAAAAAAAAATCTATGATCAGTGACTTTACAGGTGAAGTTTATCAAGCATTTTAAGGAAGAATTAATACAAATTCTCCCAAAAGGAAGAAGAAAAACACAAAAAGGAAGGAAGGGAAAGCAAGAGTGAGGGGAAGAAGTGGAAGGACATCTAGAACAGATCACTCATTCTCTTAGGTCAGTATTATTTTGAGGACAAGATAGACAAAGACATCCCAGAAGTAAAAACCACAGATCGCTGTCTATTATGCGTACACTTACAAAAATTCTTCAAAAAACATTAGAAGAGTGACTCAAGGAAATACGTACATGGATTCACATACTAGGACCACAGTGGATTAATCCCAGGAATGCAAATGTTGGTTTAAAATCCCAAAATCATTAACGTGACCTACTACTCAATAGAAATAAAAGACAAAACCCACAGAACTCTTTTAAAATAGTCATGAAAACGTTGACAAAATCCAATATTGGATTATGATACAAACACACTGAAGAGATTAGAATAGAAGGGAATTTCCTTAACATGTTATAGAGTTTCTGCAAAATAACTCCACATTAACTGAATTCTTATCCCTAAGAGTGAGCAAAGAGAAGGATGACTTCTCTCAGGAAGTTTTCTGTGTTTTAAAAATAAATAAATTTATTAATTTATTTGCCATTTTGGGGACTGAAGCCAGGACGTAGCACATGCTAGGCACATGCTCTACCACTGAGCCCTTTTTAAATTTTTTTTTTTTTTCTTTGAGACAGGGTCTTACACTGCTACCCAGTTCTTGGATTGCAATCCTCCTGCCCCAGACTCCTGAGTAGCTAGGATACAGGTGTGTGCTGCCACATCCATCTCTAATGACTTTTATTCAACATTATACTAGGGGTTCTAGCCAGAAAGATTAGTCAAAAACCCAAACAAATTAAAGACATTCATATTGGAAAGAAGAACTAAACCTGTATCTATTTTCAGATAATTTCGGATATGAAATTTATATGGGAAATCCTAAGGAATACATTTAAAATGAATAGGACAAACACACACACACACTCATACACACAAACATACACACACATACCAGTTTAGCAAGGAGCAGGATCAATATACAAAATAATTAGTTGATAGTCTATAAACTACAAATTAAAAATCCAAAAATAAAATTTATGAAACTAAGCATTTATAGAAGCAAGAGAATATAGTATATTTAGGAATGAATATAACAAAAAAGTACAATACTTAAGAAGACCAATATAAAGGAAAAGTACCACATGCTCATGGATTAGAAGAGTCAATATTTTTAATATGATATTGTTCTCCAAGTTCATCTGCATATTCAATTCAGACCATATCAAAATCTTAGCTGACTTCTTTGTAGTAGTTGACAAACTGACCCAAAAATTCAGATGGAAGTTTAAGGGAACCAGAATAGCCAAAACAAAATAATCATATTCATGATTTCCAATTTCAAGACTTTCTACAAAACTAAGTTAATAAATACAATGTGAAACTGATGTGGGATAGATGTGTAAATCAATGGAATTGTACAAAGCATTCAGAAGACACACACACACACACATACATACACATATTATAGTAATTTGATATTCGACAACAGTGCAAAGAATATCCTTCACAAGCAATAGCACTGTGACAATTGATTATCCATATACAAAAGTACGAAATTGGTCCACTTACTCAAACCACGTGCAAAAACTGATCTCAAAGTGATCATAAACCTAAATGTAAGAGTTGAAAGTATGGGACTCGTACATGGAAATTTAGGAGTAATCTTTGTGACTTGGATTTAGACAAAGCTTCTTAGGTATAATAGCTAAATGGTTTGGCCTTTCTTATTGAGGTGATTAAACTATTCTAAGAATGATTGGGGTGATTAGTTGTCAGATTCTTTGACTACATTAATAACCATTGACTTGCATAATTTAAAAAGGCAGTATTGTATGGCATGTAACTTAGTTCTCCATAAAACTGTTTGTGTGTGTGTGTGTGTGTGTGTGTGGTGTGTGGTGTAGCTACATATATATGGAAGAGAAAGATAAGAAGGGGGTAATTTGGATTTGAAACCATACTCACTCTCTTTCTTTCTCTCTCTCTTTCTCTCTTTCTTTCTTCTTCTTCTTTCTTCTTCTATTGATTATTATTATTAGTATTAGTATTATTATATTTTTATTTTTGGTACTAGGGATTGACCCAGGGGTTTCGCACTCTGAGTACCACATTCCCAGCCCTTTTTTATAAGTTGTTTAGAGAGAGGGTCTGGCTGAGTTGCTTAGGGCCTTTCTAAGTTACTGAGGCTGTCTTTGAACTCAGGATCCTTCTGCCTCAGCCTCCCAAGTCCACTGGGATTAAAGGCATGTGCCATTATGCCTGACCCAGGAATCATTCTTTTTTTTTTTTTTTTTTGTGGTCCAAGTATATTTTATTTCTATTTTGAGAAATAGATCACTTCAGATTTTTACCCCAGGAATCATTCGTGAAGAGAAGTAAAAGTACCAAAGAGAAATGAGAAGTGATAAGAGGAGACATTCTATAAAGAGTGTGTCAGTTAGCCAGCTACCACAATGGGTAATTGAAAATTAGCCTTTCCCATACCTCTGGAGATGGTTTGGAACTAATCATTCCCTAGGAAGATTGGAGAACCAGGTAATTTATAATACTGATTTTGCCCATTTTTGTTGAAGATGTCATTAGTACTTCTGACCTGCTACATGCAATCTGAGAATGCTTTCTGTGATTTCAGAAGGGCCCTCAGGTGTGACAGGCTGATACTTTGCCAGCATGGTACATTCCAAGGTTTATGAAGGGGAAATTTGTAGTTTCTGTTCCAAGGAGAAATGAGACTTGATGACACAAATAATTAACACTGGATTTCCTTTGCTTTTGATTTGAAATGTTCATGGAGAACATAGATATATGGTACAATATTTCATAGAACTGGTAAAGTCCTGTGGTCACCATGGGTTGCTATTTAAAGATTTCTCCTCCTAATTGATATTTTAATATAATGGCAATTCTACTGAAATGAAAACACAAACATGAGACCCAACTCTTATCACTGTTGCATGACTGTCTTCCATTTATACTCCCCATGGTGGCTTCTCCATATATGCATTTCCCTCTATAAGACCCCTACCATTTCTACATTCTTCAAAAAAGTTCCTGATTCCATAACTTCAAGAAAACTAAAGCCACAGTTATTTTTGTTACTTTGTATTGTTTCAATTTCTATCAGCCTATATAATATTTCCTTTTATATCATAACTTAATGAGTTTCCGGTTCATTTCAAAGTGCCTCTAGAAGTAAAGAGCAGTAAGAAAGCAGAATTGGGCAGAAACAGAAACTCAGTTCTTTCAAGAAGCAACAGCTTCACTGACCTCACTAGGAGTTCTAGAATTTAGGGCAAATTGGTCTCTAAATTCATCAAGACAACATTGGTCAAGGACCTCTCTTGGAAAGATAGACTATAGAAGGCAGTTTCTAATGCTGAGGTAAACTCCAAAGGGCTCTCCATAGCAGGGCTTTATATTTTCTTTTTGTTCTTGAAGGAGTACTTGGGCATTGTCTTAGCCATTTTCTGTTGCTAAACAAATATTCAAGGCTGGGAAGTTTATAAAGGAAGAGGCTTACTTTGCTCATGATTCTTAAGGCTAGGTTTAAGAGTTTGGATATGAGGTATCCCCCAAAAGCTCACATGTGTGACAATACAAGAAGATTCAAAGGAGAAATTATTGGGTTGTGAAAGTCTTAACCTAATCCCTGATGGGATCAACAGTGTAACTGGAGACAGGTGAGGTATGATGGGAGGAAGTGGTTAATTGAGGATGTAGCTATGAGGTGTATATTTGTATCTGGAGAGTTGGATCTCTTTCTGTTTCCTGATCATCACGTATGCTGTTTCTTCTGCCACACTCTTCTGCCATGTATTCCTGTCTCACCTTAAGCCCTGAGGAATGGAGCTGGGCTATCCATGGACTGAGACTTCTGAACTGTGAGCCCTCAAATAAATTCTTCCTCTTCTACATTTGGTCTGGTTGGGTCGTTTAAGTCACAGCAGTGAAATAGCTGACTAATACAGAAATTGGTACCAGAGTGGGGTTGTTGCTGTTACTAACCTGACCATGTGGTTCAGAAGCTTTTTGAGCTTTTTGAAATTAATGGGAGGAATTTTGAGATGTTTTACGAGTGCAAGCTGAAAATGCTTTAGGTTGTTATAAGTGGAGCTTAATGGCTTATTCTGGTGGGAGCTCAGGAGATCACAATGCCAATAGGACCAGAGACAGTAAGTACAGGGCTCAAGATATTTAAAGGATGACTCTATTGGAATTTGGAATAGAGGCCATTTGTGTTATGTTCTGACTAAGAAACTATCTTTATTTTGCCTGTGCCCAGCGACCTTTCTGTGAGGTGGATTTTAGAAGCAATGGACTACTAATCTGGCAGAATAAATGTCTAGGCAGCATAGTATTCAGGCAGTGCATGGATATTGCTGGAGGCTTTTGGCCAAATTTTTTGTGATAATCAGGACAGAAAGAACAGAAAGATTTGGAAAAAGTGTACTTGAAAGGTGGGAATAAAACTAGGGTTAAGGAAGTTGTAGTTGTTAAAGAATTATCATCACAAAAGATATGCTAAAGACTTTGCCTTAAGACAATAAGAAAGATGGCTTGAGGGCATCTCAGGGTCTGGCAGTACCACACCCATCTGAAGCTCAAGGGAATAATGGTGAAAATTCTCTTGAGAAAAGACCAATGGGGCACCCTTCTTGCACCACAGGGCCTAGGAAGTTTTTTCAATGTGCTCAGTCACCCAGACACACGGGCCACTGTAGCAAGGGTCTCCAGAGGCGTGGCTAACTCCTCAAGATGGCATCAGACCTTGGCATCAACCATGTGGTGCTGGTTCTGCAGGAATACAGGATGCTGGAGTTAAGGAGTCACAGATGCTTCCACCGAGATTTCAAAGGAAGACCTTAGAGGCCCCGCAAGTTTCAGCAGAGTCAAAGTCCCTGTGGGCACCCCCAGGAAGGCAAAGTGTGAAAATTTGAAGAGGTAGCCAAAGCTGCAGTGGAGACCCGGAGATTAAGAAATGCCAGTAATGTGGAACATCATCATAGGAAAGCTGCCGGAATTGAGCAGAGACAAGACTGCAGAGAGGCCACCTGGACTGCAACCAACAAGGTCACAGGCGTGGAGCTACACAAGCCCTTTGGAGAGAACATCAGGATCCATGTGCACCAGATGCTGGACTTGGAGCTACAGGACCTGTTTGCCCAGCTGGATTTTGGTCTTGCTCTGGTCCCATCCCTTCTTCCTATGCCTCTATTTTTGTAAATGGAAATGTTTATTCAGTACCTTTACATATATGGATATTTGTAAATTACTTTTGATTTTACAGGATCTCACAATGTATGATTGCCTTCAGAAGAGACTTTGACTTTGAACTTTGAGCAATCTCAGAAAAGTTTAAGACACGGGGACTCTTGGAAATTAACTAAATGTATTTTTCATTGTGAGATGAGCGTGAGATTTTGGGGGGCCATGGGAAGAATGTTATGGTTTGGGTATGAGGTGTCCCCCAAAGTTCATGTGTGAGACAATAGAAGGCGGCTCAGTGGAGAAATGATGAGGGTTGTGAGAATCTTAACCTGAATTAGTGAATTGATCCCTGATGAGATTAACTGAGTGGTAACTGGAGGTTGGCTGGAGAAGTGGTTAATTGGGGATGTGATTATGGGGTATATATTTTGTATCTGGAGAGTGGAGTTTCTCTCTTGCTTTCTGATCATCATGTAGCCATTACCCTCTGCCACATTCTTCTGCCATGTTATTCCTGTCTCACCTCGAGCCCTCAGGAATAGAGCTGGCTGTCTATGGATTGAGACCTCTGAAATCATGAGCCCTCAAATAAACTCTTCCTCCTCTACAGTTGTTCTGGGTTGGATCCTTTTAGTCACAAAATAGCTGACTAAAACACTAGGGGTTTTTTAGCAATAATAGCAAGGACAACTCTTTGTGCCACCACAATGGAATAGAAATCGAAAAGGAACTGGCTTTATGTCTAAGGGCAAATTGAATGGAATAGTTTCATTTATACCTGGTCTTTTGAAAATGCATGTTCTTAGCAATGAACTGTACATTAATCTCTCCTGAAGAGTGACGCTCCTAGTGACCAAATGAGCTCCTACTAAGTCTGAAAGCGTCTAACCACTTCTCTACATCATCATGCAGGAGACTAAGATCCAGCATATGAACCTTTGGGGGAACACAGTCAAGCATATCAAAACGATATCTGGCAGCACATGTTCATCACCATCTATAACCCTTATGCCACTCTGACCTGGTCTTCATTGTGTTGAGAGCAGTATCTTCAGGATTATGGCGGGACTTTCTACCTGCAGGAAACCTAGAGGATAATGTTAACAAGATAAACTAGCGTCCCCAGATCTGCAACTAATCTTGGAATCGCAACTGATATTCATGCTCTCTTTTCTCTTCACTGTCCTTTCTATATACCTGATCTTCAAACAAGTCATTCTGTATTCTGCCATTTTCCAGGAATTGCCTAGTGGTGTGACCCAGACATTCTCCCTGAGGGGTCTGAGTCCTTTCATTTCACAATTGGACACAAACATACCAAGAAGTATCCAGGGTCACTTGGATCTCATCTGCATTTTTCTTTTGTCCTACAATGTCATGGCTTGATGAGCAGTGAAATGGGGAGCCCCAGGTCCCCCACATGGAAATTGGAGAGTCACTGTCTCACCACTCTCGTCTCCCACTATCCAAACTATTCTCTGTAATCTCTGTCACCCTCACCCCTACCTCATCCTACTAAGAATCCTGCCTCACTTATAATTCCCCCTCTTTTATTACTTGTTTGCTACTGTTTCTCCTCCTTTGTCTACAAACAACACAGCAGGTTCCAAAATAAGTTAGGGCTGAACAGGGCAACAGGGATGAAAACAGAGGTTTTAAGTATCCCTTATATTTTAATCATATTCTTCAGTGCTATGACCAAAAAAGACCTGGTGAAAAATTTAGAGGAAAAAAAGATTTTGATTTAGGGGCTCATGGTTTTAGAGTTCTCAGTCCACAGACCGCCAGTTCCTTCCTTGGGCCTTGGAAATAAGGCGAAAATCATGGTGGAAGAGTGTGATGGGAGGGAAACACTTGCATGATGATCACAAGCTTAGAGAGAGCTCTGCTCAGCAAGAACAAAATATATACTCCAATGGCACAACCACAGAGACCCACCTCATTCAGTCAGATCCTACCTGCCTACATTTATTACTCAGGTAAGAGCCTATCAGGGAATTAATTCACTTTTAGGTTTAGGGCTCTCATAACCCATTCTTCGCCTCTAAACCTTCTTGCATTGTCCTCACACATGAGCTTTTGGGAAACACCTACTGTCTAACTACCGCTGTTTCAACTCTGGCTCTACTATTCCTTTTTTACTTTATGTAAATCTCTTGAAAAAATACCTGTATCTTCTATACTTCAGCTCAAATTGACTTTTAACTCATTTCAAAACCTGTACCTTTCATTGTAGGATTGCTATTTCATCTTTTCAAGGTGGAAATTGCGGCCTGCTAAGTTCGTGGCAAAGGTAGTGGCTCATGTTTGTCCTTTATCTATAACCTCTGTTCATCATGGGTCAAAATTGCATAGGCAATTTGACATTCTCTTTTGCTGTTTTCTTGGCAACCTCCGTGTTCTAAGCCTATACTTCTGAGGGTGCTTTCTTTCTCCTTCACTGCATCATGTTCTTTACTCACTCCATCAATGCTGCTGATCTTTAGATTTCTTCTTCTACCTTCTCTCTCCTTGCATTTTCTTATAATCCAGTTGTGTCCTTCATTAAAAAATTACCTCTATTTTTAGAAATCCAAAGACAACCCATCATCTTAATTTCTCTTCTGCTGAACATTTCAAGTTCCCATATATCCAAATGCATGCCCCAAGCTCTCTTAAAAACAAACCCCCATCATTACTATATTTATTCTCTTATTTAGCACCCTCATGATTGACCTTGAAGATTCTCTGAAAGGAAGGCTGAATCATGCTGACTTCTCTCTTCTTCCCACCATGATGACTAGAGTTCCTTCCACCTATAAACCTGATTCATGCTTATGCCTTTTCCAATTCCTACATTTTTCTGCAGTTGGGTTTATAACAATGTGGCTGAAGCTGGCTGGGTTTTCCTTCTGGCTGGGTTTCCTTCTGGACTGCTCAGTCTATTGCAATGGTTTGGGACCTGACGTCATGACAAAAAAGATGGGGGGCATTTTGTCTTTTTTGCTGGGTCCTGGTAGAATTTGTTTGCCTTTGCTGTCCATAGTGAAGGTAAGCCAACCTAATGATTCCATGTTTCTACCATGAGAAGAAAACAGTGAAAAGCTGTCCAGTAAAATGTAATGACATTTTTGGTATGTATGCACACTGGGAAATGGATTTTTTTTTCAGACATAAAGTTGCTCTTCCAGCACATAGAATTAAAGGAATCTGGGGCTGCTAAAACTAGATGTAATCCAAAACCGAGGGCCTACTATTGATGAAATATTTGTCTTCGTTTATTTATTTCTGTGCTACTTTTCTAAATAAGAGAGTTAGGCATGTATTTGAAACATTGTTCTTGGTGGAAAGATGTAAGTAATAAAGAAGGCAAAAATTGTAGCCATGAGAAATATAGTGTGTACAAAACCACAAAACCATTTATATGAACATTTAAGAACTTCTAATGAGTACCTATGAACCATTTCAAATAGAGTGAAAATAAAAGATTCTGTAGAAAGTGGGTTAAGGAAAAAGTGATGTGGGAGACAGTAACACTTCCATTCTGGCATCTAGAAAGCCTGGTCAATGTGTGGTCTCACATTTACAGTACAGTCAATTCCATACTCTGGCATCACAGGCCCACTGCACTGAGGTCCATTCTACCATGCAGTATGCATAAAGTTCTCTAGTTGTGCCACTTCTACCTGACTGAATGTCTACTGCATATGGGGTGCTATGAGCACACAGTGTTTTATCTAACTCTCACAAAAAAAATGTGTAAGGAAATTTTGATGTCAGAGAACAGTCTTACGTGTTAATAATGATCATGACCATGTTCATTACAATCATAAACAAATGATTTATGTTATAGTTTACATATGAAATTGTTTCTCAAAGAAGCTCGTATTTGAAAGCATTGCCCCAATGCAGCAAGGGTTCAGAGGTGAGGATATTAGAAAAAGACAGGATGATGAGAGCTGCAACCTCATCAGTGGATTGATCCATCAAGCAAATGGATCAATCCACTGATAGCTGAATGGACTACCTGGTAGTAACTGTAGGCAGGTGGGGCATGACTGAAAGAAGTAGGTCACTGGGGATGTGACCTGTGGATTATATCTTATGTCTGGTTCCTTGCTCACTCCATGCTTCCTGGTTGCTAAGAAGCTGACACTTTCTTCTGTCATGCCCTTCTGCCCTGATATTCTGTCTCACCTCAGGCTGAGCAAAAGAGTTCATCAACCAGGGACTAAGACCTCTGAAACCATGATCCCAAAATAAACCCTTTCTTCTAAGTTGCTCTTTTCAGGTATCTTGGTCACAGCAATGGAGAGCTGACCAAGACTCTATTTAAACAATAAGAATAACATTCTTGAGAAATAGGATGCAAATAGAACTTGTTACAATATAAGGAGAACAGAGATTTGAAGTAAATATCTTGAGGTTTAATTCAGTGCCTTCTGGCTGTATGGCTTTGAGCAAGTCATAAAACCTTTCCCAGCCTTAGTTTTATCCTTTTCAAAATGGGCATAATATAACCTTCCTCTCTGCCTACAGAAGGAGACAGGAGAATACACATAGCAGGACACAATATTACCTACTATTACATGTGAATTTGAGTCATCCATTTGTAGCTGCTGGAGGGATCAGAGGACCTCAGTGACAAGCATAAGGTGGTGAAGGGAGTAGAGTTAGGGTTGGGTATTAAATTGTAGTGATGGGTTAGGAAGGAGGAGGAGGAGGGTAGATAACTGAAGGGACTCGTGAGCAGATTGGCAAAGATTCTAGACCTTCCATATGCTATTTTGTGAACTCACCCCCCAGCCATCTAGACAGGTGCTGTTACTATGCCATTTGCAAAATGAGAAAACTGAGTCTCTGGAGATTTTGAGTTCTGTCGGCTTGTGACAGTACCAGTATTTGGACCCACATGTGAAAATTGAAAGTCTATATTCTTACCATAATATCATGCTCATGTCTATTACATGACTTGTCTGCTATGAGAAGCAGAACTGTTGCATGCAATGGCAAAACAGGCTTTGAACTGGTGATTTTCTCTGCTAGCTAAAATAATATTTCCAGGAGTGTTTGGAGTCAGACTGATTCTGACCAGATCTGTGTAGAAAGGACTCTTCCTATTCACCTATGTTGCCAATTGCTGGTCCCTCTGTACTCTGGGGAACTCCATGGATGGTGCTTTTCCTTACAATGGCTTGATGTGCATCTTCTCTTTGAATCCAATGTGGAAGCATCTATCTACAGACTCTGGAGGCTTTCCTCCCTCACATTGGTACCACTTCCAAGATGGCACAGGCTCAACCTTGCAATGTGCATTCTCTGACCTGAACTGATATTGAATGAGGAAATAATTAATCCAATTCTAAGTGTGTAATAACAGGGGCTCATGACACAGCTGGTGGCCCTGAGGTCTCAGTCTGTAGCCCTAACGTGTGGCTGGGAGATAAACAGAATGAGGACAAAGACAGTGGTCAAATGCAAAATAATAATCAACAATAATGAAACAGCATAATAACAGAACAATTAGTAACCATACTACCAAAATAATGCTCAGAATAGCCGCTGCCAGTCTGGACTTTGGCAATCTTAGACCCCTTTCATCTCCCTTCTGCTATGTCAGAAATGGTGGGAAGAAGTGGAGACAGGACGAACACCCAAATAGCAAAAGCCAGTATCATAGGACAATCTGTGGTGGTTATGATTCCCAATTCATGGAAATGTTCAAGCAAAACTAGAGGATCATGAGTCAGGATTTGCACATGGGGGGGTTTCAGCATTAACTTCATATATTTGAAATGATGTTTAAGGCCTCTCCCAAATCCAAAATTCTATGACAGTGATTTCACATGCACCTGGGGCCAGTTCCTGTCATGCATCTGAGATTCTTGATGTAAGTGAATAATGACATGCAATTCCTGATGCCCTGGGGTTCAGTGCCCAGTGTCAAGCTTCATAGTTGTAGGCACATAGCTGTGGATTTTTCTGTTCTTTACTAGGCAGACCTCCTCTCTATCAACCAAAGAAATAATCTTGATCTTGTTTTCCCTTCTACTGAGGGAAGGCAAGCTGGTAGGGATAAAGTGCTCCTGAAGTTGGAGGTGCTAAAGTGAAAAAAATAAGTTGGAGGGCTCCAAATCTACAGTAAATATTGTAAAAAAAAATTAGCACAAGACTGAAAAAATGAATGTACTTATCTGTGTGCCAGTGACTGGATCCTAACAGTGCTTCCCCCAGGTTTGGTCCAAGCCCTCTCTAGGAGTAGCCTCCCAAGTCTGAACAGTTCAGCACAACAATCAAGGCCATGGTCAGCATGGGAAGTCATTTTATAGGCAGATTTGCACAATGATAAGGTATTTTTAAAGAAATAAATGACAAGTCTTTAATTTGGTTCTCCCTCTGTGACAAATATCAGAATAATAGCAGGGCATTCTTTTGGACCACAATTTTTCATTCTCTCACACCATGGTCTAGACTTAAAATCTTTCCTCAAGCTCTGAGTGGAAATCACTGATTAGGCAAACTGCTGATGTACAGGGCAAAATTAGTCTGTTTACCATGTGGGAGCTTGCTAATTGCACTGGAATGTGAGTTCCCAGGCACACTCTTTGTGGAACACTGTCTTCATCATAGTCGGGGGGAGGGTGTAGAGGCGGGGAGAACCCAGGCCTTGCTTGAATAAGATAATTGGGCTAGTTTCATGCGGCTTGCTTTTTCCTTGTTCAGTTTTCTTCCTGAGATGATTCATCAAGCAGCTTCCTTGGCCTTCTGTTGTACAGTGCTGCAAGCATCCAGTTGGAAACAAATACCACAATGAAGATGGGCCTCCTACAGAAAAGTGTCAAACTCATTCATTTAACATTTACTGAGCTCTGACTTTTTGCTAAGCATTGTGCTTGGTACTGAGGCATAGAGTCAATAAATTAGCAAAGAGAAAAATGTCCTGTACTCAACCAGTTCAAATGCATTGTAAAAAAATTATAGAAAAGAGAATACATTCTCAGGAGGTCCAGAAGAGGGAGGAATTGCTTTTGCCAAGGACACTGGGAAACTAACTGCTCAGGGAAGGTAGTGTCTGAACTGGGCCTTCAGGGTAAGTCTGGAATTAATCCACAAAGAGGGACATTTCAGATGGGAGAAGTAGCAGGGAAAGAGAGATAAAGCAGAGATAGACAGTGAACATTGTTCTGCAAAGGCTAATGGTCCAGCAGTGGTCATGCATCCAAAAGGGGTCTTGCAAATCATGTGGTACAAAGCTTTAGTCTGCAGGTGAGGAAAGCAAAAGCAGGAAGAACTAAACTGATTTTTCCGAGTCTGAATCTTGAATACATGTAATTACTCACACTGTCTCTGTGTGTGTATTTGTATTTACCATTCTTCAGACATTTTCATGTAATGGATTTACTTGCATCTCATGTCAACGTGCTTAGCACTGGCTTTTCTTCTTCTTGCCCAGTCTACAGTGTCTCTTGACTTTTACACCTTAAATGCATCATCAGCTCACAGATCAGTAGTCAATCAAAGACATAAAGAGGCTACTTGAATAGGCAATCTATGTGCTATTTGTTACATATTGAAACTTTAGAACTAAAGTTTAGTGTTGCTTATCATTAAAATATTCTTTCTTTCCTTCCTCCTTTCATTCCTCCCTCCTTCCCTCTCTCCCTCTCTTTTCCTCCTTTTCTTTCTTTCCTCAAAAGCTTTCTTTTCTCCCTCCCTCCTTCCCTCCATCTCTCCCTCCCTTCCTTCCTCCCTTCCTTCCTCCCTCCCTTCCTTCCTTCCTTCCTTCCTTCCTTCCTTCCTTCCTTCCCTCCCTCCTCCCTCCTCCTCCCTTCCTTCCTTCCTTCCTTCCTTCCTTCCTTCCTCCTCCTCCTCCCTTCCTTCCCTTCCATCCTTCCTTCCTTCCTTCCTTTTCCTTCCTTCCGTTTCCTTCCTGCCTTCCTTCCTTCCTTCCATTGTCCTTCCTTCCTTCCGTTTCCTTCCTTCCTACTTTCCCTTCCTTCCTTCCTCCTTCCTTCCTTCCTTCCTTCTTCCTTCCTTCCTTCCTTTCCTTCCTTCCTTCCTTCCTTCCTTCCTTCTTTCTCTCTCTCTCTCTCTCTCTCTCTCTCTCTCTCTTTCTGGTGCTGGGGATCTACCTAGAGTGTAGTGCATGCTAGGCAAGCATTCTACCACTGAGCTGCACTCTCAGTTCTTTTTTTTAAATATCTTATTTTGGAGTAATTTTAGATTTATAGAAAACACAAATATAGAACGGAGATTTCCTGTTCAACCCTCCTGTTACTATACTCCATGAGCACAGTACATTTATCACCAAAAAGTTTTGATTAAATCTTTTGATTTAAGATGTTAAAAAAAAAAAAAAAAACAAACCCTTAGGATCCATTATTCAAACATTTCAGAATGCCTAGCATGAGTGTTTCAGAGCTGAACAGACACAGGGGTACAGTTTGCAGTGCTGTTTGTGTCTCTGTCTCAGTTTGTCCAGGAAAACTATTTTTAGGAATCCCTTCCTAGCACCATTAGTTTACGTTAATTAAGATGAGGAGGATGGGAATTCATTTCTGACAGACCCTTGCCACTTGCAGAAGAAAGTCACACATGCTCTATTTAGGGATCTGGGGAGTAAGCTTTGCTCCAGATGGAGAAGCTGGTAGCCCAGGATGTTTATGGTACCTCCTGCTTCTCCTTTCTAGGCCCCCTGTGTCCTCAGTCCCCCAGGAGTTACAAGGTTGTCCAGCTGCAGAGCTGGTCTCCTGCATTCTCTTCAGGCCCTTGGTGATGCAGGTTGAATGCATATACAAAAATGTCAGAGCAAATCACCATGTCTGGGAATTGTCAGGCAAACAGTCTGTGGAATAAAATGCTCACACTGCCAACGGTGGGGGAGGTTAGAAAGCAGGATATCTTGACAGAGAGAAGTGTTGGAATTAATTCATAAACGTGTTGGATAGAAATTAGCAGCTGAAGGTTTGCAAAGGGAGAAGAAACAGGGAGAAAGAAAAGAGAAGAGACAGACAGATGGAGAGGGGGAGGGAAATGGTGGAAAATAGAGTTAAGACAGCTTCATTTCACAGCCTTGCTTTACCCTCTGCTGAAGCAGCCTGTGCTTTTGCAGGAATCCTGTTCAGCCTCTCTTTTTTTGTTCCCCTGTTGACCTCTCCATGAGCAACCCCTGCTCCTGGACTCCCCCCAAACTCCCACTTCTACCACAACAGTTGTGCTTTTCACACACACATGGGATTCCCAGTTTCTGAAGAAAGAAACATTCTCTATGCTATGTGTGGTAATCTTCTTATATAGCCATGGTAAGAAGGAAGGACTGGGCTGTGCAGGAAAAGCTTGGCTCCTGACACTCAGAACTAGTCCAAGTCACTGATCCCATTCTGCCCCAAATTTTTTAGTGTTTTTGGGCAGGCTACATAACACTATGTATGCAAATCATTTTTCTTAGAATCTGGTATGTTGTATTAACTCAGTAAGTTGTTTATTGTCATCATTAACAGTTATGGTTTGTATCTTAACTATCATCCAAAGATCTGTAATGCTAAAGGCTTCATTGCCAGTCTGTGGCATTATTAGATGTTGGTACCTTTAGGAGGTATGATCCAGTGGAATGAAGTTAGGTCATAGGGAGCTTGCCCTTAGAGAAGATATTGGGACCCTAGTCCCCTTTTCTTTCTCTCCCTTTGCTTCTTGGCTGCCATGAAGTGAGCAGATTTGTCTGCTATGATGCATTGGGCCACCACAGACCCAAAGCAAAAGGGCCCACTGACCGTGGACTGAAATTTCTGAAACTCTCAGTCAAAATGGACTTCTTCTTTAATTTGATTATCTTAGATATTTTGCCACATTGAAAGATAACTGACTAACTGGAGCAGCAATAGGAGTAGGAGGTTGTAACTTGTCCCTCTGGTGTTCTCTATCTTATAGTTCAGTCTTTGTGATCATAATGGAGAGACTGAAGCAGTGTGCTTAAATCAGTTTTAGAGCCAAGACAGACACATGTTTCCCAAATTCTATTTCTTAATTGATGGTTGGAGTGCTGCCCTGTAGTAGTGAATCTGTTGGATGATGCTCTATTCTGAAACATAATGCAGGCAATCACCCAACTTTATTTTGAAGGAACAATTGAGATTACTATGAGTGCATTGAAACTGGTCTGTTTTTGCTTTTGCTCTCCTTTAGCTGAACAGTGTTAGGGTGTTCCCTGAAATATCTTCTTCTTCCAATTTCCTTTCTGTCCTTACATTCGAGGTTCCACATATAAATCTGGGTCATGTGTTAGGGTCAGGTGAAGATTCTGATTTTTTTCTAAAATGGATGTAGGTAAATTGAAGCTCTGTGAATAATTATGATGTGTACAGAGCTATTTTTGTTCTCTCTATAGTCCATTTCTCTTTTTGCTCTTTGTGGCATCTGATTCCTTGCTCTATACCTCTTTAGAATCTCTTCTCCACTTATGAAAGTAAAAAACAAATTGTACTTTGGATAAAATCTGTTCACACCAATGCACTAACTCTTTCTAAACATTTTGTAACTTGAACTCTTTAAACTTTAATTGGGCATTGTCTTTTGAGAGAGAAGTGTTTGGCATAAACTTGTTAATCCTTGTAGGAGGGCTATTTCAAAGGGGTACTGTGATGTGCAATGGATAATTTTATGCATCAACTTGGCTTGGCAATGGTGCCCAGACATTTGGTCAAATAATGTTTTCTGTATTTCTGTGAAGCTATTTTTTACACGAGACCAACATTTTAATTACTGGACTTGAGTAAAACAGGTTGCCTTCCACAATGTGGGTGGGCTTTATTTGATCAGTTGAAGACGTGAACAGAAGAAAGACTGAAGAAGAAAGAATTCGTCCAACAGATGGCCTAGAGGCCCAAACTGCAACATCAAGTTTTCCTGATCTCTTACCTTCCTGTCCATGCTGCAGATGTTAAACTTGGCAGTTTCCACAATCATGCAAACCAGTTCCTTCAGATAAGTCACTTTCTCTCTTTCTCTCTCAGTATATATTGTTCATTTTTTTATGAAATTCATTTCATCTCTCTATGCATACAAAAATGTTCTGTTGGTCTTATTCTCTGGAAAGCCCTGACTAATACCACAGGCTCCTCCCATCCTCTTCTTCCCTTCCCTGGGATTCCCTGCTCCTTTCTCATTCCTTTTCTTTTGCTTTCTCTGTGCCCTTTCCTTTCTGCCTTTTCCCTAGACGTTCTACTTCCTGATACTTGGAGGAAGGAGAACCAAGAGTGGATTTCCTGTCTTGTCCCCTCCCAATCCTTTGGATTAATTTCCTACCACCACAGGCAATTTAAAGCCTCATGACCCTTAATGATGTTTCTGATATTCCTGACTCAATGTTTGTGATAGAGATTCCATTCAGTCAGGTGACAGGGATCTGGAGTGGCTGGAAAGAGATGAAAGAGGAATTTTGGAATTTCACACAGAAGTGCTGGGCTAAGAAGCAGCCAGGTGGGTGGCCCTAGAGGATGAAAAGAGACCGTTTTGACATTTGTGTCTAACCTAGGTGTGGTGATGGTGCTGCTGCTGCTTCCAGTTAGCAGAATTTTAGAGCTTGTCCGATACAATGTACCTCAAAATTTTGGGCAAAACCAATTAGGAAAAAACTCATTTCAAGTGTGACCAGCACTCAAGTGCACATAGGAGAGCTTGAGAATATGCACAAATACATGAGCAGAGGCTGGCTCTAGAAGTAATCGTACTTTACTAGGGGCTTGCTCATGACGCCAAGTTGCTGTTTATCACAATGATTATGTAAATCATGAGTTATGTTTCTGACTAATCTGGCTATATTTTATTGACTAGAATCCTCATATCTGAAGCCCATTTTCACTGTTTCTTAGCCATGTGGTACAGCCACCTGCTTTTTCACCATGATTAACTTCTCACAATATAAATAATAGTGTATTCCAACAGAGTGGTATACAGACACAGGAATTTTAAAGTAATACAAATTGAACTACTCTAAGTCTTGTTCTTCACCTCTAGCTAAATTGCTACCAATAAAATCTCACTCCATGTTCAAATGAGGACAAATATCTTTGATTTTTGATGTTTGATATAAGAATCTTAAATAGTTAAAATGTCTGTGAGATTGTTAGAGAGTGTTTGTTAGAAACACAACATAATTTTTTATTATTAATTGAATAAATATTTACTGACAATTTACCCCAGGAACGATTCTGGGAATTGGTGATGTAGCAATGAACCTTGAGAGGAATGAAAAAAGATTTAGCATGTACTACATTGAATTCCTAGAAATGACTAGGAATGATCTTCCTTCTCTATGTGCTCGTTTCTTTATTTAATAATAATACCTTCCTCATAGAGGTGTTATGAGGATTACATTACATAGTGTCTGACAAATGTTTATCCTAGTGTCTGGTGAATTGTGGAGATGCAATTTCACCACTGGGGCAGATGATAACTGGCATTATTTTTAAAATGTTGCTTGGTTGGTATGTTAGTCAGCTTTCTGTCCCTGTGACACAATACCTGAAGAAAACAATGCAATAACTTAAAAGGAAGAGGGGGTTATTTTCGTTCATGATTTCAGAGATTTCAGTCCATGGGTATTGGCTCAATTGTTTCGAGGCCTGTGGTAAGGCAGAATATCATGGCTGTGTGTGTATGATACAGCAAACCTGCTCACCTCATAGAGACCAGGAAGTATGGGAGTGGGGGGATGACTGGGGACAAAATATAGCTTTTAAGGGCATACTTCCAATGGACTACTTCCTCCAACTGCCATCTCCTGAAGTTTTCATCACCTCGTAACAACTCATTTAATTGCGAAGTCATCCATCAAAAAGATTACAGCCCTCATGATCCAGTCACATTCCGAAGGCTTCTGAACAATACTGCCTTGGGGACCAAGCCTTCAACACATGCATTTTTGGAGAACATTTCAGATCCAAACCATAGCATTTCGTCTACCCTGTGGGTTCAGAGATGCAATCTCTGATCTTAATTCCTAGTTCTGTATTTATTAATCATTGGCTATGTGCACGTCATTGTCAAACCAGTTCTACCTTCAAGGAACTCTTACTTTTCAGTTACCATAGGTAGATAAATAAGTCTTTCATACTGAAGATAAAGTAAAACAAAGCACAATGCTAATCACCCTCTGACCTGCATTCCTTTTGTCTGAGGTCCGCGCTTTCTTCTTGTTTATTCTTTCATAGCCAAACTTGTCCTTTGTCATCTCCATTCCTCAGGTTCCATTCATTCCTCAACTTTCACTATCTCACTTCCTCTGTCCCAGTGGTGAAATTATTTTTCCAAAATCCACCAGTGACCTCCACTGTGTCAGATTGGACACATGATTGTGCATCCTTCACTGACTGAATTCTCTAGTATGGGACACTGTTCAACACTCTCTTCTTCTTTAAAGTCTTCTCCCAGATTTCTTTGCAGTCTCTTATTCCTGACTTACCTCTTGTTTTTTCTTGCCACTCCTCAGAATCCTTCAAGAGTTCTTCTGTTCACCGTTTAAATGTTTGTGTTGCCCAGAATTCACATTTAATATTTTATTTCTTCTTACTCTCCTGCTCTTTCTGAGTGACTTCATTAGCACTTTGGAATTCAGCTCTCTCTTATACAAAGATGATTAGAAAATCCTGACCTGTAAGCATTGTTTCGTTCTCAGGCTCAAAACTTAAACTTCCAAATGTCAGCAACATGTTTTCACTTGGATGCTTCACCAGCACCTCAAGTTTAACATTTAACATTCTGCTGTCCACTCTGTATCAACTATTCTTACTATGTCTCTGTGGTTGGTAACATCATTCACTCAGTTGCCAAAATCAGAAAACAAGCAACAGCCTAAATCTTACTCAGTCTTTAGAACTGAATTTAAAATATCTGTATTTGAGCTGCTTTCAAAAACCCTCATTTAGGTGGCCTGATACTTAGAACTTTAAGCATCTGTATGTACTTTTATTTTAAATTCTATCACACCATACTCTGCTATTTGACATATTTCCTCTATGCAACTATATGCTCCTTGAGCATAAGTAACATATCATGATTTTTGTTTCCTCAGGCCCAGAAAAGAGTCTAGAAGTTCAATAAGTGTTGGTGTAAAAAATGTATTGAATGAATTCATGAATTAGTTAACAGAATAAATGAAGAATACAGAAAAGTGTTGGTGTGTGAGATAAGACTACAAGTAACTAACATATAATATAAAACTCAAGCTCTAGATTCTTTCTGGGGTCCCAGAGAGATCAGATTCATTTTAACAAGAAGAAAGGGGCTGGGCGTGTAGCTTAGTTGATAGAGCTCTTATGTGTTAAGCCTTGGGTTCAATGCTCACTACTACCAATAATAATAATAATACCTGACTCATTTTAATGGGAAATGAAAAGAGCCCAAGGGAATAGTTGCTCACAGAGCACTATTTACCAAGCTCTCTACAAGGTATCTTACATACACTTTGTTCAAATCTTTATAGGAAAAAATATCAGTATTATTTTCCCCATCTAACCAATGAAAAACCTTGGGCTCAGAGAAGGCTGGTCTCTTGCCAATAATCCCCAGTTCCCATCTGACAGGCCTAGAGGTAGACCTAGGAAGGACATTATTCTCTCTTCTACGCCCTGGGTTCCTCTTGGAGTACAGATTCTATTCTCCACCTGTTTCAATCTATCCAGTGAGAATGGTAGTGAGTAAGACAGTGATAACACTATTGTACATCTAAAAAGCACATTTGATGTCTTGAAAGTCTCAATATGATGGTTGTGGTTAATTAATTTACAGAACTACATAAGCAGTCACTATAAAATAATATGGCAGATTTTGTTTTATGGCTCATGGAAATGGTCTGTTTATTGAAGTTTTGAGTCTTTCTAGATGGAGATGCTTTAATGTGGTGGATGCTGTGTGGTTATCCATTGTTGGGGTGTTTGGGAACTAAGGAAGGCAGGATGAGTTTACTAAGAGTCCCTTAATGGGGATGACATTGGGTCTGTGCACTTGGCTTCCCCAAAATGTGAATGTTAATTTTAGATGTCAACTTGGCTGGATTAAGGAATACCTAAAAATCTTGTAAGGCATCTGGTTTGGGTGTATCTAGGATGTGTTTCAGGAGGAGGCTGGCACATGAGTATGGACAACCCTTCAAAATGCCAGGAAACCTCCAATGACCAGGGTCCCTTGAACAAAAGTGGAGAAAGGAGAGTGTTTCATTATGTTTTTGAGCTGAGAACATCAAAACTTTGATCTTTGGCCTTTGGAGTTTAGGGACTTACATTGGCAGCCTCCCTGGGTTCTCAGGCCTTTGACCTCAGACAGAGACATACATCATATCAGCATCACTGGTTCTGAGACCTTTGAACTAGTACCCAAACGTGCAACCAACACAAGGTTCTTCAGCTTGCAGACAGAAAACTGTGAAACTTCTCAGACTCTATTATTGTGAGGGCCAATACCCCTAATAAATCTCTATTCTTCTCTCTCTCTCTTTCTCTTTCCCTCATTTCCCTAAGTCTATCCATCTATCTATCCATCTGTCTTACTGATCTGTAACTCCAAAGAAAACTGACTAATAAACACAATTTCTGAGACTTTGGAGAGTGGACATAAGATCTCTCATAACAAATATTTGCTGAGTACTTAAATCTGTGCCCAGCTCTAGACTGTAGTAGTGGAATCAGGATGAGAAGTACTCTGCTCTCAGGGATCCTGCAACTCTATTGGGAGAGAGATAGTTAAATGCATGAAATGAACACAGAAACTTGGAAGGAGAGAGAGTTTTAAAAAAACTGATGGTAGAGCAACTTTATTTTATTGCTATAAAATCACTCTCTAAGTAGATTACTCTAAGTCTTGTGGGACCTCATAGATATCATCTTTTAAAGTAGATCTTGTGTGCTTATATTTTTCTGTTGGTTTGCTTAAGATTTTTTCGGATTGTCATTGCTATTTGTCCATTTGATTATATTTGTTGTTTTGCTTTGTGTGTTTGGGTTTTGTCAATTTTATCATTTTGGCATCAAGGACCGGGAAGAATTGAATGTCCCCCATCATTGGTAGCTGCCATTATGCCAGGCACTTGTTAGGGTTTCCACACATGTCATCACACTCAAAGCAACCCTGTGAAGAAGCTCTTATTAACACTGCTTACCGATGAGGAGACACAAACTGAGAGGATAAATAATTTGTCCAAGATCACAGAGCTTGTAAGAGGCAGTGCTGAGATTTGAAACTAGGCACTTTATTTCATGTCCTGTATTTGTTCTTTTGTAGTGCAGGCAGATGTGTTCTGTCTTGAAAACTATGTGGTTTACAGTGGAAAAGAGAAAGAATCAGGATTCGATTGGCCTAAATTCTGACCTCAGCTCAGTAGGTGATTAGGAAAACCATTTAACATTTATTTACCTCTCTTTGGAAGAGTGCAAAAGAAGAACCAGAAGCAAAGTTTCTCATTAATGTTTTATATCAATCATGTGGAGGGCTAGTACATGAAGATTGCTTTATGTTTCATAGGGGGCGGTACTTATACCTCATCCACAATATTTTGTTTTGGTGTGTGATTCCATTTTGTGTAACTTCTTTAGCCTAAAAATGGCTTCGTTCACTATCAACACACTTCTACTTTACTCCAAATCCCCAGGGCCCCAAAGAGTCAGCTTCATCAAGCTAAGTCACAATGTCTCCTCAATCACTGTACTCCATGAGTTCATACCAACTTAGGTACATTTCTGCAGTAGATATATGCATCAAATACAAGCATCTTACTCCGTGTTTCTTCCCAATGTACATACAGAGCAGCTGGTTACAATCTTCTCTCAGATAAACACAAGCTGTAAGTTTTCTTTATTTATGAATAACACACAGTTTGAAATTGCTTTTACTACTGGATATAAATTTTATTAGATAGATTTGAATATTTCTGTGAAAACTTGAATTTCCCAGTAGCCATCTTCAACTAGGTAGCTCCTCCAGGGTAAAATGGAAGCTTATTCATGGCCACATAAACCTTTTCATCCTTAGGTGACTTCTAATTCTAAAGTTGGCTCTTCTTTAAAATCAGAGAAAGACAGAAACCGTTGGACACCTTGGAAAATTTTCTGCCTCAATCTTTATAGCATATCTGTCCACAGAAACACTTCAAAGAAGAAACGTGTGACAGCAGACAATTAGGCCTCTTTTGTAGGTAATAAGAATTAGTATTTATTTAGTGCTTATTCTGTGTCAGGCAAGATGTTGATATGTAGTATTTCATTTAAGTCTGCTAAGAACTGCAAGGACGGCATTGTATTCCCCCAAAATTCATATCTGGAAGCTGTAACCATCAATGTAGCCATATTTGGACACAGGTCTTTTAGAAGGTGACTAAGGATAAATGAGGTTGTAATGTGGGGGTTCTAATTCTGTAGAACCGGTGACCTTAAAGAGAGAGAAAGAGAACATTGTCTTGCCACCATGTAAGCACACAGCCAGAAGGTGGCTGTCTCAAGCCAGGATATGAGCCCTTCTCAGAATATGTCCATGCTGGCACCCTGATCTCAGGCTTCCAGACTGCCAAACTAAGAGAAGTTTTTCTGGTTTAAATCACCCAGTCTGTAGAATTTGGTTAAGGCGGCATGAGCTGATGGGAACAAGCACTCACAAATACTATACAAATGTTTTGCTATCATTGCCTCCATTTATAGACCTGGAAGCTGAAGACGAGTGAAGTTGAGGATCATGGGTAAAGTTCCCTAGGTAGCAAGCTGTCAAGTTGAGAGGTAAGCTGGTCTCCAACTATAGCATCCTATCTCTAGTCTTCCCCAAGACAATAAAACACAGGTTTTGTTTCTCTAGATGACAGCAGGGAAGTTAAAATACACCCAGGTCATAAATCTATGTTATGGGTAAGTGAGTACCATTTTCTTGCTTTCTTAAAAACATCATGATAACTTCATGTTCTCTTCTACAATCAATATTAGAGTCTACTCTAAAGATGAGATGTGACCAAGCAGGCAACAGATACTTTTTATGAAGTGGAAGAGCTTATGTCCTACAGGGTGGGATAGAGAGGACTATTGCTGAAGTACAAACAAAGGCAGAGGAGCTTCTAGGTCCAAATGAGGACAGCATAACCCCAAGTAAAATGCATACAGCAGAGTTTTATCTTTTTTTTTTTATGATCAATCAATATGAACATAGGCTTTGAATGAGAAAATTACTCTGTCCTCAGTCCTCTGCTGTAAGATCCAATCTGTTTTCTCCCCCAGCCATCCTGCCATTTGCATATTTGGCTATTTCTTGGAGCTAAGACACTCACAACTTAATCAGAACACTTTATTCATGCTTCTGGATCCTGGCTCCTAACCTCATTCCTTCTAGGGTCATCTCTATTATTGGATGTTCCACTACTTACTTACAAACTCATCCTCAATACCATTTCTTTACTCAATTCCAACAACACAACTCTTAGGAAGTCCTAACTACTGTAATCACAAAATATGCCTGTTTCCAAACCATTGTTCTCTCCTCTTCCCCCTCGGCCATCATTCCCGATCTGTTCTACTTTTGACAGTCCTACTTCCATTCTCTGTACCCCTATAATCCATTCTTTACAGAACAAAGAGATTCACAAAATTTTATCTATGAGACTTTGGTACTTACCTGCTAAAAATCTCCCAAAGTTATTTGTGCCACTCTTAGATTTCAATTCTGAAACAGTTTCTGTGACCTTCAAGGCCCAGCATGACCATGTCTTCTTCTACCTCTTGGTCCAGTTAAGCTCCTCTGCCATTTGCCTCTGTGGTAGTCATTTGCAGCTCCACCTTTCACTTGGTTAGCTCCTTTGGCTAGTCAGTCACTCTTCAGATGCTGCCTGTTCAAAGAGGCTTCCTAGACTATCCAATTTCTCATTTTTCCATTTCATCAATTCTCATCAACTTTCTTTCTTCACTTATAGCAGTCTATTTGTACTTACTTCTTATGATCTCTGCCTACCCCATCTCAACACTACTCACACACCCTTGAAGAAAAGCACACACAAAAAAATTGATTTTCTCTTGGACCATTGCATCTCCAGTCTCTAGAATAGTGTCTGTCACAAAAATAGACATGTAACACATGTTAACAGAATTAGTGAATGAATTAGTACATGAATAAATGAAAATAGTGTGAGAGTTTTTGTCACTTTTAATGGTTTGTTTATTTGTTTGTCTTGATTATCTTCTTCTGCATGAGAGTGATTTGTCAAGGAACATAAGGCAGGTAATGTCACATCATACATAAGACAGTTGTCATAGCTCCTGATACTGGTGAGAAGCATCCAGGCACACTCCAGGCAGCGGTAGCAAGGCTTATCACTCCAGTCAGCTCTTGTAGTCAGGACAATTGTTTAGGTTCTGAGCAAAAGTTGCTACCTTACAACTTTAGAGACTGCCTGCTCCTGTGCTTCTTTTCCCTATTACTGTTTGTTATTTTGATGGAATAACTTCTCTTTGTACCTTTGCTCATTCCTTCTGCCAGGATGCGTCTTTTGAAGTTCAATCTCCAGGCATAGTCTATATGAAAGTGGGAATGTTATGGGCACCCCATCTCAATTAAACCAATTTAACCTAATATGATTCTACTACAACAGGTTCCCATGTGGTTTCCTGCTTTTTTTTTTTCTTTGTGGTGCTGGGACTAGAATCCATGGCCTTGTGCTTGCAAGGCAAGCACTTTACTGACTGAGCTATCTCCCCAGTCTGGTTTCCTGCTTTTTACCCAGCTTTTCAGGGCCATTAGATCTTCTGTATGCTGCAGATACTAATTTTCAGTTTTAATTTGCTAGAGTCACTTGAATTATGACAGAAAGTACCTAAGGTCCTTTAAAGCCTTTCTTTTGCTTTCTCTACTCTTCTTTTTCTCTTACCTAAGAAAATGCCCTCTGGTAAAGATTGCTATTTTTGAGACTTTCATAATTATTTCTTTCTGGCTGGCCAAGTCTCTTCACCTTATGACCACTATAACCCTGAAATTTGGATCAAACTTTGCATTTTCTGTTGCAAATTTTCATAAACTTGGAACTTCTATAGTTCCAAGTACAAACTCTTGTTTGTCAGAGGGCATCTTTTCATTCATCTCTTCTTCCATTTTGCAAATTGTTACTTGTAAATGGGGATTATGCAATACAACTATAATACATGAAATTTTCCAACCTGCCAAGTTCTTTGTTGATGTGTTGCTGCCATTATCTCATTAATTGTCCCCTACAATAATCAGTTTTATTTTCTGTATTTTGGTCCCTCCTAGAACCACCTAATTTCTTGGAAGATAGTAAACAACTTGCCTTTGAGCATGTCTTAAAAATGCAGTTCAATCAATCCAAAGTCCATATTTCAAGTACAACTTTAATCTAACCTTCCCACACAGAGGCAAGGTTCCCACACCTCAGACACAGGTTCAGGATAACTAGAGGTCACCCCTAAAATCTAGAATCTGCAAAAAAATAGCCAAATTATGTAATCCTAAACACGTTGAAGTTTAGCACCTGTTCTTTCCCATGGAAACTACAATAAAGGCTCTCTGGCATGCTTTCTCCTCATATTTTCTGCCTCCTGACCAACCCTGGTGCTTCCTCATGCTGCCCTACATGACATGGGATGGTGTGCCTCATCTTCCTGGAAAGTGTAAGCAATAAATTCTTCTTTCAAGGCAGTTGTCTCTGTCATCTCATCATTCTTTTTAAAAATTATTTATTTATTTTTTTAAATTTTTTACAGACTGCACCATTCTTGATTAAAACAAAATTCAGGGTATATTTTAGCACTCCAAATCTTTACAAAATAAGTGAGATGGAGATTATTAGGTATTGAAGCTGGAGATATGAGGAGTCAGTATCTGAACAGACGATCTAACTTCTGAATCAATACTGTACATTAATTTGTTTTTATATATGTCTTCATGTGCCTAAAAGATTTAGCTAGGAACTACCCTATCATAGCACTTAGCCAAGCAGTTCATAGCATATTCCTGACTCAAAGTATTTAGTCCTGTTCATGGTGAACTTGAACTTTTTATCCAATTTAAATTTGGATTTAGTCCTATATTCCATAAATGGACATACTGTTCCATAGCAGTGCCTTATAGATAAATGAAACCTCCCCCATGAAATTTTGGATTGACAGATTAACATTGCAGACATTTCTCTTATTCACTGGCCCTTGAATTCAGGCTATTTATTCACTTACAGATATTGAACTAGGAACCAGTCTAATGGAAGAGGATAGATATCGAACCTGTGTTTTAGGACTTTAGATGCCTTTGGTTTGGAGGAGCTAGTTGTTTAAAAAATGGAGTACCTCATTTATTCATTCACAAGAATGGGACTTACTATACCTTATTAAGAAAGCTTGTGTCTTGCTTCACCTCCTTACATCAGCCATTCTTTTCCAGTCTGGAATCATAGGCTCTTCTCTCCTTTCTTAATTCTCCACTAACTCTTCCTATCTCCAGTCATCTTTCATCTCCTGAGAAGCAACAGGGAGATCAGGTGCATGAGTAGATTTGGGCATCCTACAACAGAGTAGCAGGGAACTCATGATATGGTTGCCACCTGACCAGATTCCACTGCTGTCACCCACTTGAGTTCAAGAGACAATCTCTGTGACTGAAGACATAGCTCACGTTCTCAGCTTTTTACAGGTTACAGTAGGAAAAGAGCTTTTCCAATCTATTGATACTGGTTTCGCATATCACGGAGTTGAGAGAATTATGTGTACAGAAAACACGGGGATGCTCAAGTCTTGAGGAAAGATGTGTGTCATTAAAACTGTGGGGTGATCCTAAAATATATAGTGGGTCTGCTCCCAGAACCCCTGGCCTCTCTTTTCTACATCACTGCTCCCCTTAGCCCTGGGGCTCACAGAAAAATGTCATCTCCCACTCTTGACTGAATTACATCTGCTTTTTCGAAAGGATCTAACACATGTTTTGCGGTAACTGATATGACTAGTGATAAGTAGTCTCTCTTCCTGAGGTAAGAAGTGCTAATTAAAAATTTTAAACATATATGTGAGCTAACCATTTTATAAGGGGGACTGGGGCAATATTTGTTTGTGCTCAGTCCCTCAGAACTGAGAGTAGGTAATCTGCCTTTGTATCCTTCAGCAACTAAAGTAATAAACACTAAGAGCTTAATGCTTATTTTTGAATTACTTTTCATTTTGCCAATTGTGCAGAGCCCAGTCTAATTTAACAAAAGGCTTTGAGAAAGAATACAGTAGAACAGATGCACATAGCAACCATTAAATTAGGATACAAGAGTGAGAGCCACCCAGCGAGGGAGGCTTCTGTCAGGCAGAGTAGGAAAAAGAATAATGACCAACCCAAGGAAAGCTGGAGTTCTTAGGTTTAGAACTGAAAGAAAATGAATCTGAGCCCAAAGAAATGCAGAGATTGGCCTCTAAAAATACAAAGTCCCCATCTCCCCTTCTAATACTATTATGGTGACCCTTCCTGTGATCAGAAAGCTATAGATGGATTTAAAAAGATCATTCCTACTGCGTTTTAGGATCTCCATGTGTTTTTTTCAGCTCTTGCTTTTTACTAAAATGAAATGCATGGACAAGAGGGACCATTTTGCATATTGTGTTGCAAGAAGAAATGCACACTTGCCCACTTGAGCGATAGACATCAAGTGGAGGGGCATAAACATTTCTGAGGTAGGTTATCATAGCAGGATGCTTCTTATTCCAGCTTTATGCATAGGCCCAGGAAAGCTATGCCATAGAACTGTAGCTTGACTAGGTGCAATCCAGAGGCAGAGTGGTGGACCAAGCAGCCAGATTCAGCTACCTGGAGTGGGAAATGTAGTTCAGTCTCCAGGGCGGGGTTTGGCAACTTCTGCATTGGCATCACGGAGGGAGGGAAGATGCCAGTGTCAGTTTTCAATTTGCTGCTTTCCCCAGAACTCCCTCTCCCGCTCTCCTCCTCCCTCTCCCTACTCACCCCCCACCCCCGCTCTGATTCCAGGGGAGCCACTGAAAGGGGCGCAACGTTCTCTTGGCTTGCTCGGGCATCAGGGGAAGAGTGGAGCCCTGTGAGGGGCAGAGCTTATCCCTGCAGGGATCCCCAGACTTGGGCGCAGCGGGACCTGGTGGGCGCCTGCGCCCCTAGCCCTGCACCCGGTGGGGATGAGCGCGCAGTCGGCTCTGCCGGCCAGCCTCTCCGCTCCGAGTCGGCACCGGGAGAAAGTAGCGGTCAGGGATGGAGCTGCTGCCATGACAACCCCGGCGGTCTGGGCCCGCGCGCGTCCGGGCTGCTCCCGGGAGGAAGGAGGCGCAGAGACCGGGGGCGGCCGCTGAGCGTGGCGTCCGCGCGTCCCCGCGTCCCGTGCCGCGTCCCCGGAGGAGGCGGGGGCGCCGTCCGCCCAGCTCCCCGTGCGCCCAGAGCCTGCGCCGGGCGGCGCTCCGCTGGCTGGCGAGCGCGGGCCAGGCTGGCCGCGAGTTGCCGACCCGGCTGCGGCGAGGACACCCACGGACGGGAGGATCTTGGTCTGCGCCGGCTGCGTGTCCCCGCTTGGAACTTTTTATCGCCTTTGGGTTCCAGATGCGAGACTTGGGGCTGGTTTATAAATATATCTATACATATGTGTGATCTAATAAAACATTTTCTCCTCTCCTTGAAGCAGGAGCTTTTTATGACATCTCCTTTATGTCAGAGACACTTGCCTTCTTCTTTGGGTTATAAACTTTTGATGCCAGACCTCTGCAGAACGTGCCCAACTGAATCTTAAAGTAGCATCTTGAAGAGAGAGGCAGAAAAAGCGCAATCTGTGACCTTCATCCTTGCACCTTCCTTCTTTTCTCTCCCTTCCCAGCTGTCTCCCCCCTCCCCAGGGGAGCGTCGAGAAAGCTCTTTTTGGATGCAGGAGGGGGCATCTGGTTCTGCTAGGCTGGAAAGCTGAGGCAGGAATTGAGGAAGAATTATTAGACTCCGGAGAGCCTGGACTCTTTGCTTCTCCTTCTTCCCCCTTTCTGCTCCTGGTGTGCTCTCTTTTCCTTTTTCCCCACACCACTTCCTGAAACCGGCTGGTGTGCGGGGCGGGGGACAAGGACTGTGCTGCTGCCGAGTTCTGGGAAGTTGTGGCTGTCGAGGATGGGGGTCTGTGGGTACCTGTTCCTGCCATGGAAGTGCCTCGTGGTCGTGTCTCTCAGGCTGCTGTTCCTTGTACCCACAGGAGTGCCCGTGCGCAGCGGAGATGCCACCTTCCCCAAAGCTATGGACAACGTGACGGTCCGGCAAGGGGAGAGCGCCACCCTCAGGTAGGGAGCTATCCTTCAGAGGGACAGAGACCCTCAGATGTGGTTTCATGGGGAGTGGGTGAGGGAGAGAACAGAAGACTCCTGTGGGGGATTGGAGCATGTGAGAGGGACTTTGCAGGCCCAAGAGGTGGCCACTTGTGTCCTGTGGTTGATGATGCCAGTTCTTTGGACAGATTTGTCATTTGGTCTGGCTTTTCTGGTCTGTTATAGTGCCGGTGAACTCCGAAGTCTGCATTTGGGACTCCATGTATACATGGGGTCATGAAGTGGCTAGATTCACTTTTGTGTGCATATCAAGATGAGATGTGTGCATTGGAATTGAAATACTGGGTGCTTAGCCTCAGTCCCTTGGATGCTCTCTCCCAAACCAGGAAGTATGTGATGAAGTGGGATCATCCTCAGAATGGCTAGACTAGTCCCTTTCAGAGAGATTCTTAACAATCGAAGACTCTGGAATTACCAGTGTCAGACCATGGCCTGTTAAGAGTTTGCTGAAGATGCAGCCACTCATGCCAACCTTGTGTGATGCACCTGGGGCCCTGTGATAAATTATGAGGGCCATTTTATTTTTTTCCAGCTGGGGCGAAGGAGAGGAAACATGTAGCTTTTATGCAACGACATCACTCCTGTGTGAGAAGCACAAAAGGGAAGCTTTTTGTTTTACCTTAATGAGTTACAGAGAATCACTTACACGCTCCAGGCAGAGGGGTGGAGATTCTTGGAATATGAACCTTTGGGGACTAGGCCTGCTGCAGCAGAGACTTTAATAAAAATGCAGCCACCACTTTCCACCAGCTCAGCAGATATCATCTTTTATCCCTTTAATGAGGCAGTTCTGGTCCTAGGAGACAGATTCAGGGACGTCCCAGCTTAACTATGCCTCCCGATGTACACAGGGTGAATGCATTTGCCCTGCCTGTGACTTTGATGGTTATGGTGAAAATAAAACATTCTGACCCAGATTCTGCAGGCAAAATGTCTAGCTTCTGCAAGAAGAAAATGAGGGTGGGTTTTCCTTCCTGATTTTTCTTTGGCTGTCCTGGTGGAACCCTCCCTGTGTAGAGACAAGCCTCTCCCTACGGAAAGAATCAATGCCTCTGGGACACTGGCATTCTTTTCTTCAACCCAATTATTAAGTTTGCAACTTTGTGTGACTCTTAGCTAAATCATCTTTTGAGCTAGAGTACTAGTTTCAGATCCCTGTCTGCTGGTGCTTGAAGACCCAAGAAAGAAAGATAAGAAAAGAGGACAGAGATATCTTTCCCATACAGCAGGAAAAAAAGTCCTCCTGGCACTTAACCTGTCCCAGGAAAGAGTGTACATTTCATTGCTTCAAATAAGACCCCTGAGTCTGACTCCTGGGAAATGACTTGTGGGATGTACATTTCCAGTGGACCAGTTGTTTTAAAGATCTGAGTAGCACACAGCAACAATGCCTGTTAATGGAGGAAATTTGGGCCAATATTAGTAGTCTGAATGGGGTGTTGGCATGTACCTTCCACTGAAGGCAAAGAGGTCCAGAATTGAATAGGGACTTGGTGTTGAACTTTCCTAAATCCCCTATCCTCCCTGCCCCTCAGAATTACAGCAGAAAACTTAAAAACTTGAGCTTTCTGCTTTCTCCGATGCAGTAAAACAATTTCACCAGCAGAGGGCCAGCTTAGCTCTATCATTTTTTATTAGCTAGTGGCCTGTTTTCATGATCTTCAATTCTAATGTTTAGCAGCTGGGCTTGGTAATGGGGATGGGAATAAAAAAAGGAAAAGCTGAATACTTGATTTTTGTGCTTTGTGGGGAAAAAAACTTATATGCTCAAATACAACCGTTATCTGTTACCTGATTTTGTGTTGTTGCTTTTTTAAAAAGTAAGCACATATCCTATGTTGATTTTGTCTCTTTTCTGTGCATTTTACCCCTGGAAGGAGAAATCTAGCACATTGTTTCACATTTTAATCTCTTTATATTCTCTAAATTTTAGCTTATGTAATCTTCTCTTTCATTGCTCTCCTCCTTTATATTATTGAGTGCTTCTACGTGGCATGCCTTTGCCTGATATTCATTTTCTTCTTTCTTTTATCACTCAATTCCTATTATTCCCTTATTTTTAAAGATTTTAATTTCACTGTGATAACAATTTTTCTTCAAAGAACATAAACATCACCTGCAAATTTCTGTGTTTCAGTCTTTTGTTTAAGACACTTGTGCTTTGGAGGCAAATAGGCACATTCTAATCTTAACAAAAAACTTATCTGTCAGTACTTGGAGGGAGAGTCCATGTTTATAGTCATTGAAAATCCATGGTTTTCCTCAACCCCAGATAAATGTACCATGTTTTATTTGATGGTGTTTTTTTGCTTTTAAACTGTTTGTATATGTATTTATTTTATGTCATGCTGGGGATCAAACCCAGGGTCTCACAAATGTTAAGCAAATGCTACATCCCCAGATTTGTAATTCTTTGGTCACTCTATGGTCTCCTTAAATGTGTTCATTGGGAATTCATTGCTTGGGAATTCAGTGTTCCAAATGCATTAAATATTCAGAATGTGCTAAAAAAAATTAAATGATGCCTATGCCTATCAGCCACAGAAAGTCTTTTTAAATGTGACTGTCCTGGATCAAATTATCTCCAGTCTGTTTCTAAATGTTGAATGAAGTCAGATAAAACGTGAAGTTCTAGCAGGAAAAGCAAAGGAATCAAGAAACCTGGGTCCATCTTCAAATTCTCCAATGAAAAATGGTACAGCTTAGAGATGAATGATTTCTTTCCTTTGGGGATATCAGTTTTGTTGTGACAGGTCTTTGATTGCACTGAGGGACATTAGGAAGCAATGTGCCAAAGACGACAGTGAAGTTTTGAAACTCATTTTATGTAAGTGAGGCAACATTATCTTCTTCATAACTACTTCATAAGGCTACTTGAAAAGTAAAAATAATTATTCAAATATTGAGTTATTTTGCCTTTTTGGAAGAGAGATGATATGGAAAATGAAGGTGCTATTCACTATGGTTGAATTATAGCTTCTATGAATCTGATTTGAATTCATTATTACAAATGGGCCCTCTTGGCCAGAATCATTTCATTACAATTATCTGCTGTTGGGTTAAAAATGTTCTGTGCCTTTCTGTTAGATTAGATATGACAAATATCTAGGAGTCCTCTCTCTGAATCAATGCCTACATCAGGAAAGGAGCCTAGCATCCTAAACTTGTTAGCTGGCATCTGACACACAGATGCCCATCAGTTGAACCTTCTTCATGAACCTCTGATACCTCTAAATTTACTTTGGTTTCTCTGTTAGTACACATTATCTGAGTACATAGACATTTAGAGCAATGCCCTAAAATATTGGTTTTAGTCATTGCTTATACATGTTTTACTCAGTGGGAAAAGTTTCCACCAACATGGTGATTTGTTCTGTTGTTTTTGTTTTTATTTTATTTTATTTTTCAAAATAGGATAAACAATTAGGCTAATCCAGGCTTGCTGGTCTGGGATTATGCTTAAAAGCTCATTTCTACCCTGTCCCAACATTTTCACTTAGAGTTCTGAACTAATCCATTCGGAACAAGTAGGTGAGGTTTAACAATTGCCAAGGAATAATCTGAGTAGTGGGATTTTGCCAAAGCAACTGGGGCAGTGCAGTTCCTGAGAACATCATTTTGTCTTTCACCTGGGTGTTTTTCTGTATTTTGCACTTGTGATCAGCACTTTGTCCTGTGGCCTGAATTTGGAAATTCAGAGCAACCAGTAGCTTATTCAAAACATGTGTGCGTGACTTTCGAGTTTCACTGTTTTAAGGCGCCTAAGCTAAATAAGGACTGGGCAAGTGCAAAGTCTTTGCTCTTGAGCTGGTAAGATGGAGACATAAAAAGACTCACAAGCAGATTCAGGTTCAGAAGGGACCTCTTACTTGATGATGCTAATCTGGTTTGCTCCTTGAAGTTACCCAGAATACTTCTCTAAAATTTCCACTTGGAGTTGGGGATGTAGCTCAATTGTAGAGAGAATGCTTAGAGTGTGTGAGGCACTGGATTCAATCCCAAACAAAGCAAACAATCCAAAATAAATAAATAAATAAATAAATAAATAAATATCTAATGCTAAACTCACAGACCAAAGAAATCAGCATATCTGGAGTTTGGCATGGATATGGGTATTTAATGTATCTTGTCCACTATTTCCAGTTTGGACCAGAGTTGATAACTACTGTTCTAAAGCCTTTCTGCCCTAAAACATCTGAGCAAGGTTGGTGCCCAGGGTCTTTCCCTTCTCCCTGCTGCTCACTGAAGTGTCCCTTCTGTGCATGCAATCACCTCATGGCTACATTAGTACTCTAGAAAATGCTGGGCGCAGGGCCTGGATGCTTCAGTTTGATTCTCATTCTACCTCTCACAAATTACATGGCCTTGAGCACTTCAGTTCAATTGTATACTGAAAGGAATGATATCCACTAGGCCTGTGATGTCAGGTGAGACAAAGTATATGGTGTTGTTCTGTTAGTTTTAGAGCAACAATACATCCCTTGGTATCCACAGGAGATTCGTTCCAGGACCTCATGGATACCAAAATCCACAGGTGATCACATCTCATATAACCTACACACATCTTTTCAATACTTTAAATCATCTCTAGATTACTTATAATACCTAATACAACGTAAGTGCTATGTAAATAGTTGTTGAACTGTATTGTTTAGGCAATAATGCCAAGTAAACATCTGTACCTGTTCAGTATAGATGCAATAAGAAATTTGAAAGATTTTTTTGATCTGCAGTTTTGCATATCTGCTGATGTAATCCATGCATTCAGAAGGCTGACTATGTGTGTTAGTTGTTACTAGTATTCAATAGAATTCCTCAGTAACAATTGATATTCTCATTTTTTCTTAGTTTCATCTGCTCTACCCTCTCCCCACTTCATTTACATACACACACCTTTAAAATGTGTTAGTTTCTTCCTAGTTCCACTCAGCTTCCTGCTTTTGGTCAAGAATTACCCTCATCTGAGTTCCAGCCACAGTTGCTACATTCCTCTTCTAACAAAGACACATCGTGGACCTATGATTTCTTCATGTGTGGACACTTTTACATTGAGAGCTTCTGCATCTTATGGCTTATGTGTTGAGTGTAGATATTGTACTGGGTACTAGGGATTAAAAATAGTAAGTATTTCTGGGACTTTTTAAGCCATTTTAATGAAACCCATCCTCTTTTAACATAGTATTACCTCTACATCAAAGAACTGCGTATATCTAAGGAGTTTCATTCTCTTTAAAATATGATGCTGGGGCATTTGGGCACAGCACTCAGGGATCTGAGGCCTGAGAGATTTTGGCTCCTACTCAGATTACTTGATGGAGGGAAGAGTTGAGTCCACCAGTGGTTGCAATCTGATCTTAAACTACACAGAAGTCTTCAATATCCCTAAAGGCAGGACAATAAGCAGGGTGGCAGAGTTAAGAGGAATCTTCTTAGCAGCAGTAGAGTAACACTAGAAGAGGAGGCTGTCATGTTTCTGCAGAGATATGCCTTGTCATAGAGAAAACAAGATGCTCTGAGCAAGGAAAACTGTAATCCTGCCTGAGGAATTAGTGTGTCCCACATTGGGACATAGCTGCAGGTCCCCCAGGCCAGGATAAGCAAAACTGGTTTGAGTCTGTGACACTCTAACACCCTTGATTAGTAGGGATGTGTCTCCCTTCCCCAAACACATACCTGACATGCCCACAGTTCAGAAAAGGTAATGGGAGAAGCTGTTTTAAAGCATTAACAATGTAGGCCCCTAGACTTCTTGAACCATTGTGGAAAAACCCAGCAATTCTTATCTAAGCCCTTTGGTAATTATTTGGCCTCTTTTAGTAAATCTGGCCCTTGGGTTCAGTTTAATTCTGTCATTCCACTTCCCTTCCTTCCAACTTGTATTAAGGACTCTGCCCATGGCCTTCTTACTGTGCTTACTGTGGCTAGCTGTGGGGGATCCTCAGTGTGTTACAGATCTGATGGGATCCAGAAGTGAGATGCTTCAGAGAGGAAGATCAAGTAGCTTTTATTTGACCTTCCCAGGGGAGAACCTTTAAAATTGCTTTTATTAACAGGGAGCCATCTTCATAGTCATGAGATGAGAAGAAGGAATTACATCCAAGATATCTGTAGTCATTTGCGTTACCTATTAATGTAGGAATCAAGCGTTGGCCTTTCTTGATTTTATTTTTTTATATACAGACAGGACAGCCCCAGACCACTCCAAATTTGTTTGTGTTTTGTTTGCCCCACAGGAAGATGTTTTTGCCAATATTGTATTTAAGGAAATCAGAGCTGTGGTTTGCATGGATTGGATGTTGGGGAAAAGGCTGAGTTCTTTCCATCCTGGTTCATTCTCAGTCCTCTCCCATCTCCCAATAATAACACCTGCTTAGTAAATCTGATACCCCGTAAGGTGTATTTTTTTAAGTGAAAATTGAAGCTCCAGTGTCTAGTCTACTCACACTTGCCCTGCCTAGACCTGTACTTCATTTTCTGGTAGAGAAGGTGAAGGAAGGAAAGGTTTGACACTTGCATTACTCTCCCTATAGGATAAGACCACAGGCCCTTTAGTAAAATTTGCAGGGACCCTGAAAGTGGAAGTGGGGTGCTTTTAAAACAAACAAAAAAACCCTATTATCTTTAGTGTGTGTCATATGCCATATAAATGACCTATCATTTCATGTAACTTTCAAGATATTACAATCCCACTAAATGGCCTAGGAAATTGAGGTTTGGAGAATTTAAGACACTTGCCTTTGGTCATATGGTTATTATGTGATAGAGTTCAGATTTGCCTACTAGAAGACCTTTCTGATTCCTTTCAATTACATACTCCACCCTGCCCTCCCAGATATAGAGACCAGAGAAGGTTTCCATATGTTCTAAACAGAAAAAAATAAAAGCCTTCTTTCTTTTTCCTGGATACATATTGAATTGAAGTCCAAGAAATCTGCACTGAAGCTGAGTGTTTTAATTGTCTTCTGTTTGATGTTTAGGGTCTCCTTTCCCTCATCTGCACTTGAGTAAATGTTGATCCACCTTCTGGAACTAGAAATAATGTGTTCGGACACTGCCTAAAATGATGACCACCAGAGGGTCCAGCACACCGAAGAGGAGGTCATTGGTGTTCTTGGTTGTGAGCATATCCTACATGTCATACTATCCAGTTAGTTACCTCCTACTGCATACACAGTAACTCAAAGGACCTGTGAACTAAAACAAAGTGATCTAATCAGTTAATTTTTTTTTGGAAGAACCCACCATTGAAAGTTGTGAAGAAATGAATGATCTCAAGTATAGAATAAAGAGAAGTAGTTTCTTTAAACCCTAAAACATTTCATTCTGTAATCCATTTTTATATTCACATTTTAATTTAATCCATTAAGGCTATGAAAATACCCATAGGTCCTGTCCTCACCTTGCTGCTGATTCATACTCTGGAGAAAATCATGTGACCTGTATTAACATCCTTTTCCCTGGAAATGGTACATTTTCCTTAATCGAAGAGATGCTGAAGGACTTGACCTGGCTTCCCATAAAAGTGCTGATCAATAAAGTTTTTAAAAATTGGTTTTGAATATTAAACATTTTCAGCAAGTCTGAAGATTTATAGTATCTCGAATAACCAAGTTTCCATTACACATTGGGAAAAAGAACGTTATAAGTGGTTCTTAAGTTTTCTGGCTTGTCCACAGAAGATGATTTAACTCACAATTACACCAAATACTATATACTAGCAATGAAAAATAATACAAAATAATGTTGTTGTAGAAGTAATTACACAAAAGGGAAAAAATGGATATGATAATTTTCTATTTATTTGAGTACTGATGCTGAAGAAAAGTAGGTGTAATTAGAGGAAGATAATATGGAAACATTTTCTCAAAGATATTTATGAATACTTTCAGAAATTTTGGGAGTATGTAGTATTCTTTCTATTTGAGCCAAATTTAATTTTCAGATGCATAGCTTTCACTGTATTGAATCCATGCCCACATGTGTCACAGTATATTTGTTTGATGGTTGGAGATGTTTTGATAAAGAAGGAAAGAAAGACAAAGGAAATGAAAGATAAAAAATGCAAAGACAGGAGGAGAGAGAAGGAGAGAAATTTTCTGGAGGTATCAGTTCAGAATTGAAGAAAGATAAAGGAACTAAGGAGCAGGGGAATTTGTATACATATAAGGGACAAAAAGCTTGTGGCGGCATTATTGAATAGTCAAAGGTAGAGAAAAGATGGAGGAAAGAGAATGGGACAAAAAGAATCACCCTGAGCCACCTGCCAAGGTTCTGGTATCCAGGACAGAGGGCCACACACTTGTTGGTGTCCAGTACCTGCAGAGCCAGCAGAGGCAAGAGAAATTTGAAGAGGAAGTTCCTGCTCAGTGCTAGACTCCAGCTCTTTCTGAAACTCAGTTTCCAAATTACCCACAATTGTAAAATCCCCTTCTTACCACTGAGTCCTAATCCATGTCTTGGTAATATATGTTGAAGCTATCCCAGGTCCTGGGGCATTAGGCATCCTGGCTTGTCCTGCTAGGACCTCCCCTCTGAGGGACTAGACTTGCCTTGACCCCTCTTGTCCAAGCCCAGTGGTTAAGGGACTTTTGGATGCTTACTGTTAGTCAGCCAATCCAATTTGTTTATTTTGCAGACTACTTCACCAGAGGTCAAAGCCAAATCATGATTGCTCCTTTCTGCCCTGCTTCTTTGCAATTACATAGTTCATTCTCAGATATATGGCTTGCTATATCAGTTGTTTGCCTCCCTTGATCACCCATTGATGCCATCCTGACATAAGCCTTCTTGCTCACTGTAAGGCTGATTGGAACTTCCCAGGGGGATAAAAGGAGCCACTATCTGCATATACAGGGAATTGAATCAGTCAGGTGTTTTATCAGAGTGGCCATGCTCACACTGAGATATTGGCTTTAAGGCACCTTGTATAAGAGGAGGGAATTATAGTACTCAAATTTGTGCTCTCCTGTGCTTTTTATACTGTCTGTAGAGATATTCCTATTCCCATTATTTCTCCCATGCAGTAAATGCATTTTATCTCTGGGTCTCCCATGTCTAATACAATACCTGATGCATAGTAGGTATTCCAAGCTTTTTAAAAAGAAGTATAAACTTCTTTACTTCTTTATTTTCTAGTTTCTCCTCCTTTTCATTCTCAAACTCTTCACACAAATAATTTTTACACCCAGTGTTCTGCGCTTTGTTCCCCCCAACTGGATTTTGACAGACTTTCTACATATATGCACAGAGGGCATCTTTACTTATTTTTTACAGCTTCCATTGTAGAGAGAGATCTTGTAGCCAGTCCCCTATTTGTGGCCATTTAGGTTATTATCCATCTTTTGTTTTTGATGATTACTGAATTGTATAAAGTTGCCTAGATCAGTGTGATTCTTCACAATGTGGAGGTACTATATTTTTGGTAGTCAGGTGTTCAAGGGTGCAATGTTATATGTCTAAGGGTTTTATTACAGGGAAACCTCCCCTTTAGGAAAACCTATGATGTCTGGATGGATATGTTAAAAAAGAGCACATAAATTAGGAGGTGATAGTATTCTTTTAAAAATGGTTCACCTAATACTTTTACTGAAATGTTTCTTTGAGTGGAGAGTTGCTGTGATTTAATCTTATGAAAATCTGAATAACCTCCATTTTTTAAAGGCACATCTCTTGTATTTAAGTAAACAGCTCTTATAGTATTTTGTGTTTATCACACACAATGTGTGGATTTTTCAATGCCCATTTAAGCAGTAATATTATTGTTGTGAAATTTTGTCATAGTGAATAGACATAGGTTAGGTTTTGGCAATATTGAATAAACATTTTTGTCAAAATACTTATTTTTATGAAATTTAATATGGAATGATCCTTTGGGTCTTGAAAGATGTAATTCACTTCTTAGAACCTGGCTTTGGAAAATATTTTGACTTGACATTGTAGAGATTTTGTTTTCAATCTGGAAAACATTTCAACTCTCTTCACTGGTTTTTCTCTTTAATTTGCTAAAATACTTTAAGTAAAAGAATAATTAATATTTTCTCCAAGAAGAGGTCATTATGGAAATTTAAAATTCAATTTTCTAGAAATGAAAATTTTTGCTTTCCCTATTGTTGAAGTAGCCTAATTACACTAGAACTACTCATGATATTATCAGTAGTTTTCTAAATATTACATTCTCTTTTTGATATATCAGATCTAGACTGCATAAATTACAATTTCAGGCTCAAAATTTAGTTCACTTGAAATAACACTTTTTTGCTAATTTCTACCAATGTTACACCTAAATAGATTGCAAATTCAGGAAAGGAGCTCACATCTGACATGTCCAGTGTGCCCTCCTATGACCTATATATACCAGCTAGGTATGTCCTCCCCAACTCCATTGGCTGAGGACTGCCATGCCCCCATTCAGCAGATGAGGAAACCGAGGCACAGGCAGCCAGGGAATCCACTCAGTTGCACAGTTGTAACTGCAGCCCGGTGGCCTGGCTTCAGGTCTGGGTTTGGACCACTGTGCCCTGGTTCTGATTTGGCTTAACAGGCTGGTCATGGCCACACTGTCAAATATGGTGGTCCCTAGCCCCTCAGGGATACTTAAATTTAAATAATTTAAAAGTCAATGAATAAAATTGGTTCTTCTCTACACTAGCTACGTTTCAAGGGTGTCACCTGTGCCCAGCAGCACAGTAGAGTGTGCCAGATGTATGGTGACAGAAGGCTGCCAGGTGGTGGGCTGCTGGGAGTGGCGGGGAAGCGCTACGGGTCTCCCGGGCCATCCCCATGGAACTGTGCTCTCTTTGAGACTTAAGGTCCTGCCTCATCTCTGCCCTCTCTGGGCCTCTTTCCAGGCAGTGACTCACAAAAGGCCATCGCGTGGCATCAGGAAGGGGCTCTGCTCCCTCCACCCCTTCTCAGATCTTCCGGGAGATGGACAAGTACACTTTGCACTTTTCTGTCAGCAAACGGACACTGAGCTCCTACTTTGGGGCTTTTCTATGCCATGGGGACAGAGTGGGGAGCAAGAATCTTGAGGCCCCTGGTAAGAGAGAGAGTACAGATGGACATGCGGTGGTGCAGTAAAGTAGAAGCAGATACAGAGAGATGGCATGGTACACCTGGGCCATGCCATTGCTACAAGACAACACCAGCAATAGGATGGCATCCCCAAGGTGGTGGCACATGGGCAGGGGCCCCTGGTGGGAAGGGGAAGCCTCTGGAGTTACCATGGGAAGAACGAGTGAGTGACCCAGTCAGCCAACTTGGAAACTCCGCAGAGCCAGAGAGAAGCTAGGCTGGAAGAGGAGGAAGGAAAGGGGGTGGCCCAGCGCCAGGGTGGCCCGGGGCCAGTGCCCACCTCACGACACACCAGCCAAGACCCAGGGCCTTCTGAGTGTGTCGAGGCCACCAGCTGGCTCTGCCCTGAGAGCACATGGGACCATGGGTTCTCCTAGAACTTTCCATCTTCACCTTTCTATAGTCCTGCAGTGTGAAGGCGTCCACATCTTACATAGACCCAGAGCTGACCAGCCTTGAGGGCGGTTCCTTGCACAGGAAGCCATGGACTGTGAGCTTTGGAGGATGCTCAGAGGGCTTCTGGGCCCCTGGGTGCTTTATGAGATGGGGGACGTGGGCAGACTTACTGGCAAATCCTAAAAGTCGTCCAACATGGAGGATTTATGTTGAATAAATGAGCAGGATAGAGTGCGTAGTCAGCGACGGAGTGACGAGTTTTTCTAGGTCATTTTCACATAACCTTGTTTATATAACCGTCACTGGGTGTCAGGAATCATCCTGAGCCCCTCTCAAAAATCAACTTGCTTAGTATAAGCACCAGGTCATGCCAACTTCACGCACAAATTGTGAAGCCAGAGAGACTTGGATCTGAATCCTTTCCTGCCTCTCTCTCTACATGGCCAAGGCACAGTCACTCAATCTCTTCAAACTTAATTTTTTACCTCTGTAAAATGGGGACATTACCACGGACTGCTGGAAATGAAGAGATGTCTCGGTTTGACTCTACGTGATTACGTCGACCTGTTGTGTTTTGCTTTACAAGTTTCATATGATCTAAACTTGCACACATAAGGCTTAGAGTAATGTCCAGTACTTGGAAAGCACTCAATAAATAATAGCTTTTTAAAAATCTCCAAATTTTCTCGTTAAGAGGAGCTAAGAAACACAGGGTCCTTCCTGCTTAGAAGACCCTGCTTTCCCTCTCCGTTGTCTATAAGTTCTTTGCTCCCTCCATCCAGAACATTCTTTAGCAGGCCTTGTTAAAGTAACTGAAAGACTTTTGTTGAGTTCCAGCCTTTGAACAGAAATAAAATTTCGGTGACAATTTTAAAGTCACCTTAAAGCTGGTGAGAAACGGCTTCCCAGACAGCGCAGCTCAGGGGCAGTTGAAGTGATGAATCTGGGAACAGAGAGCTGGAGACAGGACTCCTGGAGATGCGAATTCCTCAGCCATATGTGCCCCAGCATGGGGGGGGCTCCCCATACCAGCCTTTGACAAATGCTCAGCTCCGGAGCAGCAAGCCACAGGAGGGGATCGCAGGGGCTAACTATGTCAGATGATATTGCCATCATCATCCTGGCCCCCGCTGCCTGGGGAGCGCAGCCTGTGGAAACACCCTGTGCCTTGGGGTCCCAGCCTCGAGTCTGTGCCCATTGGGCCATGGAGGGGGCACATGTGTGCGTATTGTTGATCCTCCCAGTGGAGAGCTGGACCGCCTTCTGTGGTGCCCTGCCCCTCCCAAGGGCGAATGCTGGGGGTGTTCCCAGAGGGTGTCCCAGGGCCTGAAACCACTGGGCAGGAATGCAGCCCATTCCTGCAGAGCTCAGGGCAGCTCTGCCATGCCAGCCACACCCAGGAGCGAGGGCGGTCCTGTGGCATCTGCACTGTGTGAGTCCCCGTCCTCCTGGGCACTTTGTTGAGGAGTGTGAAGGAGCATGGCAAGGGCCTGGGTTTCTGCCCAGGTCCAGTTTGCAGGCCTGGTCACTGTGGCCATTTCACTGCCTTCTGATGTGGTAACAGGCAAACACTGGGGCAGTGACCGGTCAGCACACGTCAATCATTCTGAAGGCTGGTGCGGGGCAGTCTGCACACCAGGCCCCACTGCCCTGGGCCCTCCACTGGCTTCAGGTGTCCATCCTCCTCATACCCACAGAGCACCTCATGGGGTCGCAACCCTGGGCTGCTTTATAAATGACCGGCATCATCAGGAAAGGAATTTGCCAGAAGAGAGAGGCACACTGACTGGAGACTCAGCACAGAACGTGGGCTGCCCAGGTCAAGAGCTCGGTGTTTGGGATCTCCCTCTGAATTCTGCTCACACACGCTCCTTGTGATCGCAGAGGGCACCTGGGTGTGCGAGTGCTGGCCAGCAGGTCTTGAGCAGCAGAGGCTGCATGGCCTGTTGGATCGGGGAGAGAGTCTCGCTTCCCAGGATGTGACTCAAGGTCCTCAGCAGCCTGTGTCCCCCAGGGCCCTCCACCTCCCGTGGGAAGGGACTGGCCTCTTCACTTGCACCAGGACAGTCACATCCTCTCAGGTGGCCTGTGGCCTTCTTACCACCTTTCCCAGGGGGAGGACGGTTGGAGCAGATGTGTGGGTGCCAAGTGGGAGGCCAGACTCAGGGCTCTGGATGGCCGGCTGGGCTGGGGAAGGCCCCAGAGCTGGCCCTGGTGTTTCCAGGAGGCTATCTGTGGGCTGATGAGCGCTTCTGTGTGCTCTGGGGAAGGAGGGTCGCCCTCACCAGCGCGGCGCCGTCCTGTCTTCTGAGGGCTGAACGGAGAGAAAAGGCTGAGGAAGGACCAGTCCACGGTCCACTCCTCTGGAGCTGGGATGCCCATCTCCTGTCCTTGGCAGTTGGAGTTCCTGACTTTGGCCCTGGGCTCCTGCACTTGGCCAGCACCTCTCCCCACCTTGCCCAGCTCTCAGGCCTGGCCACAGTCTGGGTGCCCCCACTTACCCGTCTCGGGCTCCACTCCGACTGAGCCACACCCGGCCTTCCGGTCTCTGGCTTCCTGACTGCAGGCCGTGGCCGCTCCTGGCTGCCACCGCTGCGGGAGCCCATTTCTAGACAGTGTCCTTTGCAGAGCTCTCTGTGCACTTGGGGCTTCCGTTTCACTGGAGAGCTCCGATCAGAGCCACGGCTGAGCAGGCAGGGTGACTTTGGAGAGGAGCCTGGCTCCAGGCTCCTGCAGATCATCTGCCCTGAAGGCTGTGCAGAGAGGAATCGAAGGCACCACCACCAGAGCTTAGCCCCGACTGACACGGCCTGAGGGCTCCTGCAAACCAGGATGATCACGGGCAGCTCCTTGAGTCCCACCCTCAACTGTGCCCTGGACAACACTGTGTGATGGAAGGACGAGGAGCCCTGCGTGCTTCTTGGCTGGACATGCCTGGGCGAGTGCTGGCGTGACCACAGACCCATGAGGCCCACCCTGCTCCTGCCCCACTTCCACTACACCGGCCCCCAGGCCCCAGCCCCACCATCCCTGCCACGGAGGAGAGAGCAGGGTACAGGTGGCCATGCCACTGCCCACGTCACTCGGTGGGTGAGTGGAGTCGCAGTGCCATCCTAGCAGCCTGTCCCCTGAGCCTGAGTGACACCTGCTTCTCCGTGCGTCTGCAGGTAGGCTACATGGGCACTGGCAGCTTGCTGCTCACCCCTCGTCCACACTGCCTCACAGCTCAGCACCAAAATCCAGATGGCACTGTGGAGGTGGAGCAGAAATGCTCCAGGCTTGGCCTCCCCGGCTTCCAGGTTCCTGCTTGTTACCTGGGCCCTGGGTCTTCACGGGTGCCCAGTCCAACCTCTGGGGTCAGCTTCAGGTGTGCCACTTCCTCCTGCCATGCTGGCATGTAGTGATTCAGGCGCATCTTAATGCAGGTGATGTTAATCTTAGCTGTCAACTTACTGCATCCAGAGATGCCCAGGAAACTGGCAAAGCATAGATCTGGAGGGTTTTTCCAGAGATGATGGGCATGTGGGTCAGGCACCCTGAATATGGCAGCACTGCCCAATGGGATAGGCCCAGATGGAAAACCAGTGACCAAAGGGGAAGCCGTCCTGCTCTGTGCAAGCTGCGGTCTCTCTCAGCAGGTGTATCTGTTGCTGCTGCCATTGCTTGTGGATGTCATGCTCCAGATTCTAGGGTCGCCCAGCATGGACTCACGCCAGCAACTCTGCGGAGCTTCCAGGCCCTCAGCCTCAGCCGGGGATGCGCCACTGCTTCCCTTCATCACTCCAGCTCCGCAGCCTGCAGGAGGCCACCACGGGGCTGTCCAGCCTCTGTGTGTGCGCCAGCCCACCATCCCACAGCCGTGGATGCTCTGTCGGTCTGGTTGCTCTAGAGAGCCTGACTCACACCTGGCACCGCCAGTGTGGTAATTGAGGCCAGGTCGAGGGCCAGTGCCCAGCTCCACCTGAACTTGAGGGTGCTCTAGATCTCAGAGTACATTTGAGTGACAGGGACACCACAGAACGCTGGCTAGGTGTGAGAACTGGATGTGGTGGCATCCTGCCTGGGAGCTCCCTCTGTATGGCTGGGTGCACCTCATGCCATGCCCTGTCCCACCCCAGCCCTGCGATGTGTAGTCAACCTAGGTCCAACTCAAGGACCCCAGCAGCCCCATGTGTTCTGTCTCCTCGCTGCCCAAAGTGGACCGTGCTGCATTATGAGTGCCCCTCAGGGACACCCGTGGGTCTTGGTGCTGCACATGCTGCTCCTGTGACAGTCTCTGGACCTCGCTTGCGGACAGGAGAGGCCCCCTGAGGCTTCTCCTTCCCCACAGCATCGTTCAGTTCCCACAGTCTGAGCTCTGCACCCCACAGGACCCGGGCCGGACAGCAGGCAGCCGGCACTCTGCTTCCGGCAGGCAGTCTGGGCTCCCTCCCGGGATCACCCACCATCTGAATTGCCCTAGATTGCTGCGGCCTGGCCCAAGCAGTCCTCCTGTGAGACCCAGTGTTCAGAAGGGGAATGTATGGGCTTGGAACTGCATTCCTGGGTCCCTCCTCCATCCCAGACCTATGCAGGGCCAGCTCCAGCCCCGGTCACCTGGCTCGTCCCAGGTCACAGAGCTTCGCGATGTGCCCATGCAGCCAGTGCCTGTGCCCCCCTCGTCCCCGCTCCCAGCAGAGCAGCCGTCTAAAGGAAGGTGCTGTGCCTCCTCGCAGCCTCGCTGGGTTGGCCGCAGGCTGTGCAGTGCCTGCAAACCCAGGCCAACTGCACGGAAGCTGTTGAAGAGCCGGGAGCCCAGCTGCTCCCGGGAAAGGCGGGAGCCGGCGACACGGCCCAGGCAGCACGGGAACTTGCACTGAACAGAAACAGGACCTGAGTGTGTGTTTAGCACACTTGTGTGCACACTTGTGCACACAGGCAGATACACAGACTCTCCAAGGCAATGCCAGGTGGACTGCAGCAGCACAGGAGCCTGATGGCAGTGCCACCGTCCCGGGAGGATGGGGCAGGAGGGACACGCAGCCTTGCTTGGCAGATGTGCTCTCATCTTGGGCTTGGGGCAAGGTGGAGGCTTCCATTGATTTCAGAAGCTGAACTCAAGACCACCCCCTGCGCCCTCGGGGTTCTGTCCGTGGCTGTCAGAAGAGCCACACGGTCTCACAAAAGCCCCCGCCAGTCTTGAGGCTCAAGGAGCAGCGGGGCCCTCCCACCGTGCACCCCGTTTCTGCCCTGGCAGCCCTCCCTGACGAGATTGCCCCGAGGCTCCCAGGCCAGGGAAGTGCCTCCTGCAGTCCGGCTTGCTTGGCGGCCTCACTGCTAACCCTGGGTCAGGGCCTTAAAGAACCGAGTCATGACCACAGATGGCTCCCGGGACTGAATGCCCTGGCGGGCCTCATGTTCTCCTCTCTTCAGAGGCAGACTGAGATGGGACAATGGCTGGCATGGGGCTGAGGCTCCTGGAGAGCAGTCTAGCAGCCCAGCAGGCTTCAGTCCCCTGCACGGCCTCAGGGCTCAATGTTCCAGTGCCTCACCATGCTGTCACCTCGGGCGTCCCCCTAGAGTGGGCAGGGTCCCTTCCTGTTGCCTCTCAGCCTTCCAAATCTCTATGAAAGGGGACTGTTCTCAAAGATGGACAGGAGAGCCAGACGGGGAGGGTCTGTCCATCATCACCACGCTCCCAAAAGGCAGAGCTGGCTTTTGAACCCAGACTCCAAGGGCTGGCTTCTCCCTGCACCAGAAAGAACAAGTGACCCACAAACGTACCTGCTGGGGGTGACCCGCCTTCCCTGCCATGAGCTGGTGCTGAAAGCCATCCAGTTAGTGTCCCGAACTCAGTCCAGACCTACTTTGGAGCCAAGTCCAGCCACGTTAACATCTTAAAAGAGTGAGCCATTCCTCTCCTCCACCGGGGACCTCGAAAGAAGCTGGCAAGGGCCTCTCTGCAGCCGCCTCAGGCCTGTTTGGACCAGGAGGGGAGAACAGGGCTCCAAGAAGCCCAGTCTTCAGCCCCATTCCACCACACAGGGCCCCACCTTGGTCTCACTCTGCAGCTGCAGTGAGCACCAACTCAGAGCTTTGAGGCCAGCGCCCCCGAGCAGGCTGCGTGTCCCCATTAGGAGGGGCGGGGCATCTGCCAGAAATTAAAAGCTGCCCAGAGCCAGTTCTTCGGAGAGCTGACAGCATGGCTCTGAGGGATGCAGCCTCTCCTGGTCCTCCTCCAGGGCTCTGCCTGCAGGTGTTTAAAGTTGTCGCGAAGCTTCATCCTTCCCCTTTGATGCAAGGCAGATGCCGTCAGGCGGGGGTGGGAAGTTTGCTTCAGTGCAGGACGTGGTAGAGTCAACTCCAAGTGGCCCAGACACCCGTGGGGTTTGTGGGCTCTTTTCTCTCCTAATCATTTGTCAGGATCACAGGACTGGATTTCCTCAACCTTCCCAAGTAGCCTTCACCACAGGGCCTGGCAGGTGCTCCAGCCCAGGAAAGCTGTGCACCTCCAAGCTTGGGCACACTCCTTCCCTGCCCTGTCGCTATCAGGGGGCACCTGGTCTTATTTCCCACCAGAGCTAATTGAGACCTGCGGGAGGGTGGGGGCTGGAGAAACAAGTGGGCTTTGAAACGGCAGGTGAAGGAGCCTGGATGTGATTTACATTCTTTAATTTTAACAAGTATTTCAGGCCCTTGAAAAGGCTTCTCTATGATAATAAACAGAGCCCACATGGAGCCCGGCTGGCTGGAGATGCTGAGCAGGGTGGGTTATGTCCCCATGCAGCCCACAGTAGCCAGGGCAGCACAGGCATGCAGAGGGGCCACCTACCTGGTTGGTCCTTGTCGGGAGTTCGGTGGGTTGGTGTGCACTGTGGGGTTTTGCCACACACAAGCAGGATAAAACAGGCAGAGCGGCAGAGGACAACGGGCAGGCTCTGCCTCCCGCTGCCAGCTCTGCTCCTCTTATGCCAGCACTGGGGACCTCTCCTGGCACCCCACCCCCTGCCTCGGTGCTCCCAACTTTGGAGGGGGCTAAGATTTAGGAGCAGACATCACGATCTTGGTCCTAAGGCTCGGGGAGAAGCCACGGACGCTCCATCCATTTGAGGAGTCTTCTTAAATAGGCTCCCCAGGTAAGCTCAGCCCAGTGAACCGCCCATAGCCTGTGACCTCTGGGAGCTTGCTAGAAAGGCAGCCACAGGCTGCCCCAGACCATTGGCAGAGGAGCCTGGGCTTTCTTAACACTATCGAGGCCCCCTATCTGGAACCTTCCAGGCCAGGCTGCACAAGAGAGTCTTCCAGGCATGACTGTAGGAAATGAGAAGCTCCTCCTTTCTCTCCAGGAAGGATGATCCAGGTGGCCCCCAGCAGGGCCCCGAGCTGCCCTACAGCTGCATGTTGACAGCCAGAGCGAGCTTGGCCAGGGCCCATCCGTTCACAGGGTCAGCATCCTTGTTGTGGAATTGCCTGGAGACACAACCTCCCTCTGTGAAGAAGATGGCAGAATAATAACCCCCCAGAAATGTCCACGTCCTGATTCCCAGAACCCTTGAATGTGTCACTTCACATGGCCAAAGAGACTTCACAGCTGTGACCACAAAGACCTTGTGATGTGGGGATTATCCTGGGTCCTCCTTGTTGTCAGGAGGGTCTTTATAACCTGGAAAGGTCATATGGGAAAAAAGGTGATGCAATGGCAGAGGTGATGTGGCCCAAAGCCAAAGGATACAGCCTCTGAAAGTTGGAAGGGGAAGTATGACGTCCCCTGAAGCCTGCCGACGGAACCAGGGCCACCTGTATCCAGACTTCAGCTCCATAAGACTGCAAGAGATTTAAACAGGTGCTATTTGAAGCCACAAGTCTGTAGCAGTTTGTTACAGCAGCAACAGGAAACTGATACGCTCTGTTGGCAGAAGCTTCCCTGGAGGCTCATGTAGAAACCTCCCCCTCAGGTAAGGGTCACCTCTGCCCATAGTGTCATTGAGATCACCTCTTGAGCCTGTCCTGAGTGGGTTGTATTCAGTGCCCACAGGCCCTGCTACTCACACCCCCACCTGCAGGGTACAGGATGTTCTAGAAAGAATCCCAGGTGGCACAGAGAGAAGGTGTGACTTGTCCAACATCGAGTACAGTACCTCCCGGAAGAGCAGGTCTGTGTTATGCCTCCCTGTGGCCCACCAGGTTCTGGGGAGTGGGTTTGCACACAGTCAGGACTTCACTGAGCACTGACTGAGGTCGTGTGAGCATCCTGGCTGAGCCCTCCACATCCACAGCCCAGGGCTCCGGTCTGAGTAGGTGTTTGTGCAAGGAACACGCTCCGCTCATCGCCAGCCATGGGTCTTCTCATGCTCCTGCTTCCTGGGTGTCTGCAACCACCATGTGCACCACCACCTCCACCAGCCTGCTGCTCCCGAGTCCCAGCTGCACACGTCTCTGCCTGGATCCCCACATACATCAAGCCCTCCTCCTGGCAGACGCCGGTGTCATGGCTTACCCATCCCTCCCTCCGCGTGCCACATCCAGTCCTGTCCCAGAGCTGTCAGTCACATACCTCAATGTCTCCTGGACCCGGCCTGGCCTCCATCCTCCCTGCCCTGCTCCTGGCTCGACTCCCCAGGAAGCCACCACGGGCCACACTGTCCTCTGACCCAATCCAGTCGCCCTGGGGAAACCACCCAGGCCTGGGGCTCCCGGCCCTCCCACCCCCCGGTCCAGCACCAAAGGTGCGCTCACCTCCCTACGCTGGGTCATTCTGTTCCTTTTCCTATTTTGCTTCAAATCACTGTTTCCAGATACCGAGTGTTTCCACCCAGTGGTGAAGATGCGAGTGTCTGTGTGTGAACTGAGTCACCTGTTGTCACTTTCTGCTGAGCACACCAGCGCCTTTCAACCAGGCGCTGCCCACTCTCCCTCCACCTCTCCACCTGGCCGCATCTGCCTGTCCTCCGGGCCAGGACCCGCAGTTTTCTTCCTGGGGGTGACAAGACCCAGGCCCACTTCCCTCTCACTGGGCCCCAGGCTGCGTTGTGGAGGACACGTGCGTTCCACTCCCCAGGGGACACACGGTAACAGGCGTTACCCTGTCCATCTCTCCTCTCTCCACCCAATTCTTTTCCCAACAAAAAGAGCCACAGCCGCTGTGAAGGGTGACCCGCAACCCCACCGTGGGAAGAGAAGCCCAAGCGCCCAGGTGCCCACCCTGGGCTGGGTTCCACCTGCCAGCCATGCCCCAGCTGTGGGCCGAGGCCACCGTCCACCTGCTGAGCCCCAGCCCCCAGCTCTAGCAGAGGCAGTGGGGGGCTGGGTGCATAGCCCTGTGCCAGGTCCACCCTCCCCAGAGCTCACGTCCCACTGAGCTCCACCTGAGAGAGGGCACTTTGGCACCTGCGTGTTTGTAACGCTCACAGGATTCTCCCTGCGAGGCTTGAGCGCCCGGGAGGACGGACGTGCATGCTGGCCCTGCGTGCCAGACTGCAGGGGGAGCGGGGGGTCTCTGTGCTGGGTGGCTCAATGCCTTGATCTGGGTCCCCAGTGAGAACAGGACAAACCACTTTCAGACCACAAGTAACCATGGAATCCACCAGTGCAGATCAAATCCTGTGACCCAGGAGAATACCCACTGCCAATATCCGCCCACCTCCCCTGCCAGGAAATGCCAGTTTTTTAAACAGCCCAGCAGACCAGGCATAGGGGCTGCTGACACCTGCACAGGTGTGCAGACACCTGCTTCTCCAGGACTGGGAAGGGCGGTCTCTGCATGCAGGCCGAATGTCCCTCTCCCTGAGGTTTCTAAACAGCCCTGGTGGAGCCCAGGGAGGTGAAGGCTTGTCATCCCCACTAGCGTAGGAGAGGCCTGGGGTCTGTGTGTAGCAGGCTCCTTCTCACTGACCCTCACAAGAGGCCCTAGTCGCTTCTGTACAAGACGAGAGAGGACAGCATTGCCCAGTCACAGGGACAGCTGACAGGAATCACTGGGCACAGCAAAGGGCACCTGCCCTGCTCCAATGCCCACCATGAGTGTCCCCTAGAACCAAGGCCCTCCAGCCCTTGAGTCTCAGGACTGCTTTTCACTCTCAGAACTTGTCCAGCATTACACAGATCTTCTGCTATGCAGCTCCATCTACTGATAGTTATGACATTTATGAAATTTGATATTAAAATTGATTAAAATTCTAAATATTCCATTAAGTCATGAAAGAGAGTGAGGGTACAGTGGCCACATGTTAGCACCGATCACACCCTTTTGAAAGACTCAACAAGAGATGGTCTTTTATCGATGGGTCCCCTGGAACCGACAACTACGTCCCTCATGAGTTTTGCCGTCTATTCCCTCAGAGCCCGTTGTCTACAGAGCACTCTGGGGAGTTGCCTGGATTTTGTCATGTGTCATTTGGAAAATGTGTGTTCCCTGCCCTGAGCAGCTGTGCCAAGCGTCAACACATGCCATTACACGGCCCAGACACTGCCTGTGTTAATGCTGTGCACATCAGAAAAGTCCTTAGCAGGAAGTGTACAAGCGGCCAGTGGCAGATACAAGCTTCTGAAATTCTCATTTTGCTTAAAAGCTCAAATATTTCCTAGAAGTCACAAGCTCACTTTGTTCATTCTCGGAAAGGTGTCTGCCAAGCATGGCAGTTGAATAACCACGTTTGTCCGTCCTTCGCCCTTTCCAGTAAGTATTCCATGAAAAAAGTGCCTGCCTGGCTCACACCTGGGTCCCTGGAGATGTTCAGATGGCAAGGGCTGGTGTCCAGATGCTGGGGCACAGCGGAGCGGGCTGCGTGCAGACACTGGTTCCATCCCAGGCAAGATCTGAAAGGCATGGACTCAGAGTTAGCCAAAGCGAGATTCCACTGTCTCTCCAAGGACACTTCTGGGTGATGTTCTCTTGCCCAAGCCTGCAGTGCTGGCAGAGGGCTCTGACACACTGGGTACTGGGGCCCAGTGGGCACTGTCCCTCAGCAGTCTGCCCTCTGTGGACTCCACACAATCAGCGCCAGGGTCAGCCCTGTGGAGACGGCAGATGACTTCCTAGCACAGTGAGACCAGGGCGAGCTCAGGGATCCCTGAAGTGTCCTGGTGCCCCCACTGTAGAATACCCACAGCCGTAACTGCTGGGATGGGGTCAGCCCGAGGAGGGTTGTGGAGAAGGAGGAAGGAGCAGGGAAGGAGGGGTGTCTGGTAATCAGCTACACCACAGGGACTGGTCTTGAATTCAAGCCTGTCCAGGCTCTGGCACCCTGGGAGCCCCGCCACAGTGTAGTTGGAAGGGGAGCCACTATGGGCGCTAAGTGAGTCCCAGTCTTCTGGAGACCTCTTCATGTCACGATGCGGCCCTGGCCTCAGGCTGGGTTCCCCTAAAGCTTGCCTTCTTTGGACGAGGGACCTCGGTGGTGTTCGACACTGTACCAGCATGGCTCTTGGCACCTGGTGGGCTGACTCTCGACTCCGCACGGGTCACGGGCTCAGCAGGCAGGGGACGCCTCCCCCACAGGAGCTGAAGAGAATTCATGGGACTGAGGCACACAAAGGGCTCCCTGTCACCTGCAGGAGGACGGCTCATTCAAGACAACTGTGACTATTATGGGTTTCTAATTTGTCCTCTTTGAAACAGACTGATTATTTAAAATAGAGTTCCTGACTTGTAACTTTTTTTTTTAAATACTACCAAATGTTTAATGAGCAAATTCATCTTAGCAAATATGAAACTGCCACAGAGAGAGGAGAGGGCCAGGGGCCATGGACTGGGGGGGGGGGATCGGAGCGAGTCAGGAAAGGCCAAAGAGAACCAACTACGTAAGAAACCAGGGAAACTAGGGAGGGGAACCGGGAGGACCAGAGGACAGGAGCTGTGGTCCTAAAGGGGAGAGGGCAGGGCACGGAGGGCCGGACAACAAAATTCAAAATAGTTTGGCCATAAAATATAACACACTATGTTCCTACCATGGGGAAGGGGAGGAGAAAAGGGGTGTAAGGGAGAAAAGGCTGTTTGGGGAGGGACCGTGGGGATCCTACCCGCCCTGCTGTGCACCCGTCCCCATCCCAACCCCTTCCCTCTGGGTCTGTGTGGGTGCATGTCTGTGTGGGCCTGTGTGCACTTCCCCAGTCCCTGCCCTGTCCTAACCTCCCAACCCCCCCCCCCCACCCTTAATTGCTGCCATTCCAGTGCTGCCGGCTGTCAGGCCGTCATTCAGCTGTCACTCCTCTGCCCATCATCTTCAGAGGGAGGAAAGTGGGGGACAGGCAGGGAGAGAAGCCTCCAGCCAGCCCTGCCCCACCCTCCCCAGGCCACCTCTACCAGAAGTCCCAGCGGTGGTAAGAGTCAGGTCACAATATTTGGTGACAACCACTCTATTGGGGAATTTGGGACCCGTCAGGCCCTGTGTGGCTTTCTGGCAGTCCAACACAGAGGTGAACTCCACGAAGATCTTTCCGGAGCCGGGGCCCTCAACGCCATCCACAGGCCGGGGGACCTCAATGGACCTGACCAGGCGGTACTTGCTGCACTCATCCCGCACGTCCTCCACCATCCCTCATACTCCTCATCATCCAGCAGCTCCTCTGGCAGCACCATGGTCATGAGGCACAGGACCTCAGTAGGGTGGCCGCCCATTTGCACCTGTGAGCTCATCAGGCCCGGCACCTGCAGTGTCACTGGGTCTGGTTGATGGTGCTCAGCGTGTCATTCTTGGCTCCCACGCTCACCCTCTGGACGAGCAGCTTTTTATCCCCAAGCTACATCCCATTCAGCCCAGCAATGGCCTGATCTGTGACGTTGATGTCCACTACATAGCCCTTAGAGAGCCCTGTGGCACTCAGGTTGAAGGCCTGAAGAGCCCAAACGATGTCAGTAGCTTTTTACCTGGTCATCATTCAGGTAGTTAGGTAGCCCCAATGAATAGCCTGTGGGCAGAGTCGGGGACCACAGTGGATACAACTCCAGGCACATAGACGAGGGATTCTCCGACATGCCAGGCAGTGGCTGGTAGTCATGAGGCCTGTGGATCTTCAGTGACTGGCCCTGGAAGATGATGCCATCAAAGGCCAAGGCCTGGGTGGTCTCCTCCACTGAACGAAATGCCAAAAAGGCAAAATTCTTGTCTTGGTTAATCTGCACAGCCAAGACCGAGTTGCCAGGGGCCTGGGTTAGCACCCCAGGTGCATCTGGGCATTGAAGAAATCCATCATGGCCTCCTCAGTGATGCCAAAGGGGATGTTGCCCACGTAGAGGCACTGGGCTTGTCTACTCATCTGGCTCCCAACCACGGGCACTGGCATTGGCGTCACAGCCAGACCATCAGGGCTCATGGTGGCGGTAGCTGGACTCCGACCCGCAGCTTGCATGGCCCTATACTGCATTGGGGTGATGTGCTCAAAGCCAGGTGGCTGCACGTCCCAGTATTTACCAACCTCCTTCTTCCTTTCATGGTGGGGGAAGAATCAATCCACCGCGCTCCTCTTTAGCGCCTCTGGTCAAAGGTTTGCATTGTCTCCTGTCCCGACAGGCACTGCGCTGGTGCGGGTTGGGCCGTCCCAGCTCTGGCTCCTACGTTTGCGGTCCCGACTTGGAGAGCGGCTGTGGCTGCGCTTCCGATGGCGGTTCTCCTTGTCTCCTTCTTGTTTATTCTCCTTGAGCTGCCGCTCCAGTTCCTCCAAGTCCGACATGCTGAGGCGGCCGCCTAGGCCTTGGGCAGCTCCCGCCCCATCTTGCCGCCCGCACTCTGGCGGCTTCGGCTACTTCAACCCCTGGCTTCAGCTCCGGCCTTGTAACTTTGCGAAACAGCTCTACACTCGGCACCGCGTGCGCGTGCACATGTGCGCGCGCACACACAGGCATGCACGCTTTAGAGGATCATTTTCTCCACACCTCGCTGGGAGGCGCTCTGTGATTTGGGCAGGAGTGCTTGCTGCTGCTTTCCCAGAGTGGAGTTGTGGTCTGTGCGCCTCGGCTGGTGTGCAGGGTCTCATTGGCAGGTGTGTGGAGTCTGCGATGAGACAAAACCCACAACAGACGCAGGAGGGGCTGGAGCCCTGGGTTCTGAAGGTCTCTGGAACAGCTCAGTGCAGCACGTGTGGCAAGTCTCCATAAATTATGAGCAGGAGAGGGTGGGGAGTTAGCTCAGCTGGTAGCAGTGGCTTGCCTTGCAAGCACAAGGCCCTGAGTTCGATCCCCAGTACCGCAAAAAAAAAAAAAAAAAAAAAGAGCAGGAGAATCAATCAGCCGATCTGGGAAGCTGAGTAAGGAAGTGACCCTCCTCCTGGGCACGGTGTCCCACCAAGCCTGTCTGTCTAAATGACTCCCATCGTCCTTCCATCTCTGCATGAGAAATGCCATCACACTCTGATGAGCCAACGACAGTGGCGCTCTGGGTTCTCTTCTGCACAGGCTGCATCCATCTGGGAGAGCACTAGGCGTGCCCAGGGTGACAAGGAGCGGCCCCACAGGCCAGGTCCGCCCACACCATGGCACAGATGCTCAGGAATCAGAGACCTGAACCCTGGACTGGAAAACAAAAACAGCATCGACTGGGTCATCCAATCGGGGTTGCCGTGCAGTGCCCACTGTGGATGGGCACAGCAAGTAATGGTACAGGAAGCCCTGGCGCCCTCCTGGGCTTACAGTCTAGCGGAGAAAGGAGAGGGAGGTCAGAAATCAGATACAATGCACCATGCCATCAGAAAACACTCCGAATAGAGGCAGCACTACCAGGAAGCCAGCAGCAACAGAGGATCTCCGACCATAAGGCAGTGTGGCGTGGAGACAGGCCACAGGCTGGAGCCACATCAGGCCTGCTGGGTCTTGACTCCACCCCCACCAGGGAAGTCTCTCACTCTCTAAACGCCCCTTTTCCTTGGCTGTACACCAGGCATGATGGTACTTACCGGAACACTGCTGTAAGAAGGACAGTTGCGCCCCTGGGGCCAGGTTGCCAAGAGCAGGGATTGTCTCCCCAGCGGCAGCTGTCTGGGGTGTCCCCAAAAACAGGAGAGCTACATCAGAGCCACGTCTGCATTGCTAGGCCAGGGTCCCTGTGGGCACGCGGGGGGGGGTACTTGTAGGAAATCCATGGGCAGAGGGCCTGTGCCCCGTGGAGGTGGGAAGGTGCTGGGAGGGACGGCTTCCAGGAGCCAGAGACGGCATCACTCTCCTCCTTCGAGGTCTGCCCAGGGCAGGAGGAGCTTCCTCAGCTCATGGAACCCCCGGATGGTTCTGTTCCCCAGGAAGCTGTTCACCACCCCTGGCTTGCTATCCGACATGAACCCCGGATGCCCTGGAGCTACTGGCCAACCCAGGTCTCCCTGTGCCAGCCCCCTGGAGGCAGAGACTGCTCCTAGTCACTCAGAGCTGTTCCCAGTCACGTGGTGGCTGGTCACTCTAGGGCCTGATTGACAGATGAGGGATGCTGAAAAGAATTAAGTGTCAGAAATCCAAGAAATAAGATTTCAGAATAAGTTTTTGTCATGAGATGCTGCTTTTGTCCAAGTAGGGCTGGGGTTGTGGCTCAGTGGTAGTGTGCTCACCTAGCGTGCATGAGGCGCTGGGTTTGATCCTCAGCACCATATAAAAAATAAAATAAAGCTATCGTGTCCGCCAACAGTTTTAAAAAATCCAAGTACAGGCACATACTCTTCTCTGTATATTCACTGAATTACTAAATGATGAGGTTTAAAACTACACCATACTATTTGTTTTCTGTACCACTGAGGTACATCTGCAGTCCTTTTTAGTTTTTATTTGATACAGAGTCTCATTAAGTTGCTTAGGGTCTGGCCAAGTTGCTGAGGCCTGCCTTGAACTGCCATCTTGCTGCCTCAGCCACCCAAGTAGCAGGGATTACGGGCCTGAGCCCCCACTCTCGGCTTCACCTGTTCGTAAAAAATAAAATAAAAAAAACAAACACAAAAGATAGGTTTAATTTGAGGTACAATTGTAAAAATGTCTTTATTCTAACTCTTTTGGGTGACTTTATCTAGATTTAGAATTTTAGTTTAAATAGGGTTCCATTAGATGTTAAGAGAATTCTATGTTATTGTCTTCAAGCTTGCCTTGTTTTCTTAAAATGCCATGACAGTTTAATATTTTTTCTCTTTCTCCATGGAAGCATATAGGATCATCTCTTCATACCTGTTCATTAAATGTGACAGAGGTGTGTATTGGTGTGAGTCTTTTTAATCACTTTTGTACAGGGTACTCAGGATCTCTATATTTTGAAGAATCATGAATTGTATTTCTCTTGAAATCTCATATTTGTCCACTGAATTTTCTCCCATTCACTTTTCCCCTTTTTTTTTCTGGAACTCCTCAGCTGGATGTTAACAGTCCTCATTTTATCTGCCAGTTTCCTCATCTTTTATCATTTTTTTCATTGTTTTTTATAATATGCCTATTTTCCCCCAGATAGGATTTTACTAAACTGCCCAGGTTGTTCTCTAACTCGTGATCCTCCTGCCTGAGCCTCCCAGGTAGCTCATAATGCAGGCACGCACACCAAGCCAGGCCTTAACTTTTAAAGTCAGCCAGATAGCAGCATGCCCTGTAGTCCCAGCTATTGAGGAGGCTGAGGTAGGAGGATGCTTGAGCCCAAGAATTCAAGACCAGCCTGGACAACAGCAGGACCCTGTGCCTCCAAAAATATTTTCTTAAAGAGGTATCTTATTGTTCATTTCCAAAAGAGTTTTTATAATACCTGTTGCTTCCTTGACATAATACTTAGGTCTGTGCTACTGTTGAGTGTTTTGTTTTGGTTCTTAATGTCTGTTCCTTACCTAATATCCATATCTTTATAGGTTCTAAACTGTCTTTCGTATTATAGTTTCCCCTAAATATTTGTGGATTAGTAGCTGTATGTTTATTTTATTCATGATGCACTAAAAAGGTGATTCATCTATGTATATAATATTTATATATTATATGGCTAGAAATAACCAGATGTTCTTTGCAGTATGAGTTTTTTGAGGGGGTGGGAAGTTGGGACCAGGGATTGAACTCAGGGGCACTCCACCACTGAGACACATTCCCAGCCCTACTTTGAATTTTACTTAGAGACGGGGTCTCACTGATTGCTTAGCACCTCACTTTTGCTGAGGATGGCTTTGAACTCACAATCCTCCTGCCTCAGCCCTCCCGAGCCACTAGGATTACATGTCTGCTCCACTCAGACTGGCTGCAGTATGATTTCTTGAAGCCAGAAATGCCTATCATTAAGGAAAATTCTATCATTAAGGGTGAAAAAAATTTCTTATATGCTGGAACAATTTGCTGCAACAAATTACATCCACATTAATAGAGGAAGGTCTTAAAACCATGATCTTGAACAAAAATAAATCAAGGAGAAGATGATGCACATAATATAATGATGTATTTAATTTGAATAAATAAAACAACATTAATGTTGTATACTAAGTTAGGAAAACGGGTATGTGTAAATGTATAAAAAGTAGCAAAAGTTGGACAAATTCATGGTGGGTGCTTGCATATGTGGATGAGGAAGAATGGGATGAAATAGACGATGGCTGGAGGAGATTTTGGTTCCACATCTAAATGTCCACATGTTATTTCAAAACTGCAAAGAATCATAAAATATTGGGTACTTCCCGACAGTGGCAATACATGTGCTTACATGATAGGGTTAGCTTGCCATAGCTTTAACAGAAAATGTAGATTTACATTATATTTTAAAATAATGTAACAGTTGTCCATTTCCAGACACTGAGTTTTTTTTTTTTTTCCTGTTAGAAAATACATCTGAAACTTGGAATGGAACCACCATTTGACCCAGCTCCCACTCCTTGGCCTATACCCAAAGGACTTAAAATCAGCATACTACAGAGATACAGCCACATCAATGTTCATAGCTGCTCAATTCACCATAGCCAGATTGTGGAACTGACCTAGATGTCCTTCAATTGATGAATGGATAAAGAAACTGTGGCATTATATACAATGGAATACTCAGCCATAAAGAATGATAAAATTATGGCATTTGCAGGCAAATGGAAGAAATTGGAGAATATCATGCTAAGTGACATAAGCCAATCTCAAAAACTAAAGGACGAATGATCTCACTGATAAGGGGATGATGAATAATAGGGGGGTGGGAGGGTTAGCGTTAGGTTAGGGTTAGGTTTAGGGTTAGGGTTAAGGAGGGGGACAAGAATGGAGGAAGGAAGAACTGTATAGAGGGAAAAGAGGGGTGGGGGGTGGGGGAAGGAAAAAAATAACAGAATGAATCAAACAACATTACCCTATGTAAATTTATGATTACACAAATGGTATGCCTTGACTCCATGTACAAACGACATGTATCTCATTTGTTTACAATAGAAAAAGATGAAAGATCACAAAAATCAATCAATCAATAAATATAAACCAAAATATTGTCAAATAAAAACAATCGACAATGGCAAAAAAAAGAAAAAAGAAAATACATCTGAAAACTTCTAACTGCTTTCTATAAAAATTATTTAACTGATTAAAAAATGAAATGGCAATATAATAAAACAGTGTTAATTTGCTGTTTTTAGCATGCACTGGTAATAGAATGCAAGATCTAATTTCTCTTCATTTCTAGCATTGTTTACCAACCGATTAGTTGGCCGTACATTTGTAATTATCCTGTCACTAAAATAATGATACAAACAGCATCTTTGTGGAGAGAATTCAATTAGAGAGACTGACTTAGGTATAAGTTTCCTGTTTCCTCATTTTAATTTCAATAGTAAAGGCTTTAGAAACTTAGGTTTTTATTGCAGTGTTTTAAATAAAGAAACTCTACTTTCTAGGTCTTCTATTAAACCACTGAGTAAACATGCAAACCCATTCATGCTAGCTTCAATCTTACCTTGCAGGTTTTTCCCCATAATTCTGACTGGTAAGATTTTCTGGACTAATACTGTCTCAGAATATTCCTCTCTCTCTCATAGGTTATTTATATACCACTGGGCAGGGGATGTAATTCCTCTTCACTGTGACCTGCTGGTCCTTCATAGGCACAGCAGTTATTTCACAGCTCTGGAAAGTCCTGAGGCACAGAGATGATGATACCAACAGTTGAAGTTGAAGTTTACTCCTGCCTGGCTTTGCTCCCCTTTAAAGCTCTTATGAACAGTAAGTTGATAGGCTATTGCCTAGGTTCACCTTCCAGTCAGAGAAAAAAGGGTTTAAAGAACTAAAAGAGGAAAAATGAGTGATTTCTTATTGTGATAAATAATATGGAAAGATAAAGAGTTGATAAAGTAAGTGGGCTTGGGTGAATACCCGAGGCATAATTGTAGGGGAAGGGATGAGAGTAACATTAGAGCTGGGAGGGTAAGGACCAGCAGGGCGGAAGAGTTACCAGAAGGGGTTGTAACACTAAAGACCTTGAATAACCAGACGTGGACTGTGTCATGAACAGGAGCCTAGTGTGACTGCAGCTCAGCCAGTGAAGGGGAAATGGGTTTGGATTTAGGATGCACAGTAGACATTTCCCAAATCATATAAGGTTTACAGGCCACAGAGGCAAAAGATTTGGGATCTATGTTTCTGTATCATGGAAACCTACTGATGGGTCTAATACCACAAATTTCAAATTGTGGAAAGTAGATTGGGTAGAGCATGAGTGAAATCAAATAAACCAGGTGGGCTATGTAGTAATCAAGATAGGAATGACAGTCTTTACACTAGAAACAGCAGCAGCATACAGGATAAGGCAAAATGGACAGGTTTGACACACATTTTGGGGTAAAAGAGGACTTGCTAATGTAGGGGATGAGAAAAAAGTAAGTATCAATCATGAATGACCCAATAGAGTTTTGGCTTGAGCTACTGAGTACTTGGTTTTCTCATTTAGAAGCATTTGGGAAAAAGTGTGAAATCAAGAACTGTTTTGGACATGTTAACTTTGTGATTCTCTGATAGGGAAGTAGAAATGTGAAGGACACAGTTCTGTATGCAGAAATGAATCTAAGAGATGAGACATTGGCAAACACATTTTCTGCCATTTTAGACCACATTTGGGGTTAAAGTTTAGTTGGTTTTGATCCCCACATTTCACCCATTTCACATTTTCAGATTTCTATTTACATTCTTCCTTACACTTAAATCACTAACAGACTCAGCTTTGCATTTAATTGGATCAAATACACATGTCTGCACTTCAAAAGAAAAGAAAATATGAAATTCTGGTTATCATTTTCCCTTTCCAATGAATGCAAATGATTTGAGTAATTCTTAAAATCATTTTCAGTGGGCTGGGGTGGTAGCTCAGTGGTAGAGTGCTTGCCTAGCATGTGTGAGCCACTGGGCTCAGCATCACATAAAAATAAATTTTAAAAAGCTACTGTGTCCACCTATAACTGAAGAATAAATTTAAGGATAAAAACAGTGAAGAAAAAAAATGAGAGGTATTAAAAGATGGACAGAACCCATGATTATGGACCAGCAGAATCAGGTATAAACCTAAAGGAAAGAAAGTCAGCATACAAAAGAGATACCTGCATATCATCTTTATTGTGGTGATATTCACTGTAGCCAAGTTACAGAATCAGCCTACATGTCTGTCAACAGATGAATGAGTGAAGAAATTATGTATATATACAACGTTATTTGCAGAAAATTAATGGAACTGAAGGTAATCATGTTAGCAAAGTAAGTCAGTGTAGAAACCAAGTGTAGCATGTTTTCTTTCATATGTGGTGACAAAGGAAAAAAAAAAAAAAAAAAAAAAAAGACCTGAAAGTGCAAGAGGGACTATTAGCATAGGGGACCAAACAGAAGGCAAGAGAAGGTTGAGTGGAGGGTGTATACAATAAAACACAATATGTATGTGCATAGAAATGTCACAGGGAAAACCACTAATTTGATCATTATCATGAGTTAATGTTCATGATGATGATGATGATGATAATGATAATAACCAATCTTTGTTTAAGGAATATAAAGTGGGAGAAAAAAGACCATACATGGTGGGTATATAAACTGGACCAGAGACCATGAAAATTCACAAGAAAATAGGCTATGGAGTGGAGATATAACAA